>NC_067225.1:33761954-33781954 GCF_019924925.1 Ctenopharyngodon idella
CCAAAATAAACGTTCTTTTCTGATGTCGTTCCTAAGGAAGCTTTGTTTCCTCCATGGGAATAAAACGACTTTCTAATCTCACAATTGTGAGATAAAAAGTCGCGGTTTACCTTTTTTATCACGGAAACAAACTTCCATGTGTTTTAACCGGCATTGATGGACACTTTCAAAACTCTGTCAGAAATAATGAGGGACAATGAAGAAAAGTTAATTTCTGGCTGAACCTTCCTGTAAGTACAGTAATGCAGTGTGTGTGTGTGTGTGTGTGTGTGTGTTTTCTTCATCGGGTCTGTCAGGCTCTTAACCAATGAGTGAAGCTTCTCTCCACGGGATTGTTATGGCTCTATAAGAGACACTTGCACTTTATTATGAAATAATTACGACACATTAGCCATTGTTTGGAGTTTAAATGGGACTCTAAAACGCCACTTAAGCCATCGACTCTGTAACTCACATCACGGTCCTGCGAGGCTTTAATTATGACACGCCTTCAAACACCGACGTGCCACTCCAAATAAACGAGCACAATTAATTGCGGCCGCTGTCGTCTATCCGTCCCTCGCTGATTTATTGTCAAATTAGCGCCTGTCTGTGCCTGCAGGAGGAGGAGAAGGAGGGAGAGAGAATTCCCGATCATGTCAGCTCATCTCCAAGATCCCAAAGCAAACACACACACCGACACGGGCGAATGACGCGGCGGACGCGAACCGGTGACACGAACACACCGGGATTCACTCGTGATGTGTTTGTTCACGGAATGAGAGAAAACACAGACATCTCACCTAAAAGAACTGCAATGGATAGAAACAAAATTATTTTTTCTTCTGATTCCTTGACTCTGATTCGATTGCACCCTATGTTGTCATTTTCCATCATAAAATGTTTCACCATAATGATTTTCCTACTTTTTCGAACTCGTCCTAGACAGTTTGTCTGATTTTCAACAAAATTGGCTCACATCATCTTCAGACCATGTTGGCAAAAAGCTATTATAAACCCAACTGTTTTCCAGTAACTTGCGAACTAATAGAGTGGTGCAGGTATGACATCACTTTGTAGGCCAAAATGCAGAAGTGAGTTAGCATTTTAGCACTTCCGGTTCCATCTCCCCGAAGTCAATGGGTTTTTTGAATGGGATTTTGGTTGAAATAAGGTCTGTGGTGAACGCAAGCTCAAGACAGTTTCACGTTTTATTCTACAACATAAAATCCATCAGTATTACCCCACTTGTGATTTTTTTAAGCTGTTATGTGTATTGAAAAAGGCGGTTGCTAACAAGTGGCTAAATGAGACTACACAGACAGTCAGGTACATTAAACGTCATCACTCTGAGAAGTGATTTTCCAAAAGTCTATGAGAAAAATGCATAGGCTTTCGATCGAGGGAACCCGTGCGCCGCTAACTTCCGGGTTGGCCTAGTCTTGGTACATGCCATGACAAGCATGACCTGAGGGCTGAGGCTACATGCAGCATTTTTGCACAGCGCCACCTACTGGCCAGGAGGTATGAAAAATGACTTTTTTTTTCGCTCATAACTTCTGAACGGTTAGCTTAAATAGTGCAGCATACCGAGTCAAATGATACCCAATTTTTTGGCAAATTTGAATTTTGTAAAATACTGTATTTTATGAACGCATTATGAAACTTTGTGTGTGTCATCAGCACTATGGCCTGAAGGTACTCAAAGTTGAGACAGCATCACCTTGTGGTTAATAATTATAATGAAATTTCCCAAAAAGTTAATTACTTTTGATTAATTTTGTCTTTTTAATGAAACTAGAGTTAATCGATTCCTTGAGTCATACCAATTATGCCATAGTTGGTCAAAATGTCTGCGCGCCATTTTGAATTTCTCTGAAAACCTACTTTTTCGAACTCGTCCTTGACAGTTTGTTCGATTTTTAGCAAAATTGGCACACAACATCTTCAGACCATGTTGGCAAAAAGTTATTAAAATCTTTTTGATAAACCCAACGGTTTTCCAAAACCGCGCCAATGAATTAGACGAAGAGCTCGTAAAAACGGATGCGAGGCTGTATCTCTGCAATGTTTTAGCGTATTGAGACTAGTCTTGGTACATGTCATCACAAGCATGACCTGAGGCTACAGCGTTTCGGCACAGCGCCACCTACTAGTCAGGAGACATGAAAAATGGCTTTTATAAATTCTGAACAGTTTTCCCAAACAGTGCAGTTTCCCATATCACCCATTTTGGGTGTCGACAAGTTTGAATTTTGTTGTAAAATGCCGTATTTTATGAACGCATCATGAAACTTTGTATGTGTCATCAGCACTATGGCCTGTAGGTACTCAAAGTTGAGACAGCGCCACCTTGTGGTTAAAAAAAATTATAATGAAATTTCCAAAAAGGTTAATAGCTTTTGATTAATTTTGTCTTTTTAATGGAACTAGAATTGATAAATTCCTTGAGTCATAGGAACAATGATTGTTATCATGCCATAGTTGGTCAAAATGTCTGCCCACCATTTTGAATTTCTTTGAAAACCCACTTTTTCAAACTCCTCCTAGACCGTTTGTCCAATTTTTACCAAAATTGGCACAGATTGTTGTGAGAACATGCCTACAATAAGTTATTAAAATCTTTCTGATTAACTAAACCGTTCTCGAATAACGCATCAACAAATCTGCCAAGTTGATTCGGAGGCTGTAACTTTGCATATTGGCACCAACCTTCCTTGTCTCCTCACACAACATCACTTTGGTAACAGCGCCACCTACTGGTCAAAAGTGATAAGCAGTTAAATCATATTACTAGTGGTTGTATTTGATTATTCAGCCATTTTTACTAAAATTTTGCCTAAAAATGCCTTTAATTATTTATCATTGAAGTCTAATAACTCATTATGCCTTATTTGTGCTTTTGGCCACTTAATTGCTGCTTGCAGCTGTACTTCAATGTGCAACAAACTAACATTAAGCAATATATTTTTGCAGCATTTTTAACCTTTATTAATGTTAGTTTATAAAAATACAATTGTTCATTGTTTATTTTACACAGTGCATTAACTAATGTTAAAAGATGCAACATTTGATTTAAATAATGCATTAGTAAATGTAGAAGTTAAGATTAATAAATGCTGTAGAAGAACTGTTCATCATTAGTTCATGTTAACTAATGTTAACAAATGGAACCATAATTATTTGTGAAATTTACTAGCAATTTCTGAGTGAAAATTGTTTTAAAGCAAATCCCACACCAAATTCAGTGTAAGAGTTTATGTGTGGAAATATTTAAGTAAATGTCACAACAGGTTACATTAAAAATATAATTACTTGTGATTTTAGGGTTTGACTTGACCTGAACAAATTCTCCACAGATCCGGAGTTTTAATGCTCACTTTAATCCATTGATTAAACAGCAACTCTTTCAGTCTGTCATATTATGCTGAGATGTATTTTTAAATGCACTTTTTTCAGAATAATCCTCTGACTCAAAACACATTATTCTGCTGAAGATGACGGGCCAGAACGACTGCTGTGATCAGAACAGCGCCGATCAATGATCTCCACCCACACACACACACACACACACAGACATAAAAATGAGCAGGAAAAAGAGTTGCATTTTCCTACGGTATGATTTTATTGGGATTAGACATTTTTAGAAAATTATTTGTAAAGATCTGTCCATTTAAAAAGAATCATTTTGTGATAAAAAGGTGTTTTGTCAGGCAGAATCCAGGAGAATGAAGGTGGAGGATTGTAGACGTGTGCAACATGAAAGTATTTATCAATATCAGTACATCTGTTTACAACCGTGCCGTAAACGCTCCAGAGCAAAGAACAGAATCACTCCAGATGAGAGCCGACAAATACAAACTCCAGCAACGTAAAGACGAGACGTTTACAGTCCTTACATACACTACTGTACATTTACAAAACAGCTTCAATTATCAAAGGAGAACAACTACTAAGACTCGAGTAGAAAAACTGTTCTGAGCTTTTAAGGAAGAACAGAAAATGAGAATCACAGTCTGTAAACATTTAGCATCACTAGTCTGTCATAGAAACGTTTGTTTCTCACTCAATATGGAAGATAAAGATGTTAGTTGCGTCCCGAACATCACCCAGAAGGAATAAATCATCCACAGCGCTGGCGTCTGAATCAAACAAACACACGCCACTAATGTTACCGAATCTCCTGTCAAATACTGTCCAGTGTGTTTTGTTCTTCCATGTTCAAGTCAGTTTGATGGGATTGGGACGTTACCTACGTGCAGTACTGGTCACTTTAAGACTTTAGTTCCAGTAAATGATTAATAAAGTAGTGATTGATCGTAAAGCTAAACAAAAAAAAATAAAAGAAAATTAAGACTCTTCGTGAGTGTGTGGTCACGGGAAAGAGCCGGCAGCGTGTGTGATCCGCTCCCTCGTTACCCAGATCTCCCGCTTTAATGGTCGTGGAATCCAGGCATCGGGAATGGACGGGCGAAAGCCTCCACGCGCAGACGCAGGTCAGCGATACGAGACGCCGTCTCTGCATCTTCCAGCAGGAAACTCTTGAAATCGGCCAGTTTTTCTGAAGGGGGAAAAATTTGTGTAATGTAAAAGAAAATTACAACAGCAAAAATAAAAAAAAGATCAAAAATACAGTAAAAATTGTGAAATATTTTTAGAATGTAAAACTGCTGTTTTCTATGTGAATATATAGTAAAGTGTAATTTATTCCTGTGATCAAAGCTGAATTTTCAGCATCATTACTCCAGTCTTCAGTGTCACATGATCCTTCAGAAATCATTCTAATATGATGATTTGCTGCTCAAGAAACATTTATGATTATTATCAATGTTGAAAACAGTTCAGATTTTTGCGGAAACTGTGATACATTTTATTTCTCAGGATTCTTTGATGAATAGAAAGTTCAAAAGAACAGCATTTATTTAAAATAGAATCTTTTGTAACATTATAAATGTCTTTATTGTCACTTTAGATCAATTTACCCAAACTTCTGAATGGTGTTTCCACAAAGATTTGAAGCAGCACAACGTTTTTCAACATTGATAATAATCATAAATGTTTCTTGATCGTCATATCATCATATTAGAATGATTTCTGAAGGATCATGTGACACTGAAGACTGGAGTAATGATGCTGAAAATTCAGCTTTGATCACAGGAATACATTACATTTTACTATATATTCACATAGAAAACAGCTACTTTAGATTTTAATAATATTTCACAATTTTTACTGTATTTTTGATCAAATAAATGCAGACCTGTTGAGCAGAAAAGACTTAAATGTTAATTATTCCAAAGCTTTGACCAGTAGTGTGTCCTATACTAGACAGCATTTATATGAAGTAGAATCTTTTGTAACGTTATAAATATATTTACTGTCAATTTTGAGTCCATGCGAAATATTTCTTTTTTAAACTTTCTTTTGAATGATAGTGTATAACAATATTTGTTTTTAAAGGCACATGAGCTGAGCATCTGATAAATATTTAATTTATTGATGGCAACATGCACAAGTTCATAATTGCTGAAATTAAACACTGAATTTACACAACATTTACAATGAATCACTCTGAAAAATATATCTTGTGTTTTAAATAATTATGGAAGCTTGTTTCCACCATGGAATAATTTATTATTTTTTTTATTGTGACTTTTTTCCCCTCACAATTTAAGTTTATATCTTACAATTTAGGGAAAAAGTCACAATTCTGACTTAATTTCAACTCGACGCACAATTGGCAATTACCGTTTTTTAATTCCATCGTGAAAAAAAGCTTCCATAAATAATCATGAAACACACTATACATTCTCTATAGCTAAAACAGTTTGTTTTAATGTAGACAAAGACTTCCTGTAATGCTGTCAGACATCAAACGTTCAATAGAACATGATAAACACAGCATCTGTTATTCATTCACTGAATTTCTGAGCAGACATACAAAGAAGAGATCTAGAACTCACTGGTCTTGGTCTTCACGTCCAGAGCGATCTTGATGCCCTGATCTATGAAATCCACCACCTGCTGGAAGTCTGATTCCTTGAACCGGCGGGACGTGAGCGCAGGGGTTCCTGGGATACCAGAAGATGAATTACAGCACTCAATAGCTATGTTTCCATACACCTATTTTTATGTGAATTTTGGGATATTTCTCACAAAAATGCATTCCCAAACACCAACATGACAGCAGGGCTGTGTCAATAACAATAATCGGTTGATTATTTTGACGATTAATCGAGTAATCGTCTATTTTTTGTGGTAATAATACATAATATAAACAATCATCTTATGTACATTATGTATTATAACAAATGCCAGCAGAGGGCGCCAATGGCCTGGTGTTGTTTATTACTGATATTTTGCGCCAATTTCCCAGGAAGTGGCGATTTTGTTCTCTTGAACGCATGCGATGGAAACACTTCTTTATTCACAAATGTTTTATGCGATACTCCAATTTTGCGTCCAAGTTAAATTCACAACTTTTATTGGAAACACAGCTAGTGGGTGCTTTATCCGTTTCTCTCACCGAGCCGCAGGCCGCCGGGTGTGAGCGCGCTCTTGTCGCCGGGACACGTGTTCTTGTTGGCCGTGATGGACACCAGCTCCAGAACTCGTTCTGCACGCGCTCCGTCCATTCCCTGAGGCCTCAGATCCACCAGAACCAGATGATTATCGGTTCCTCCTGAACAAACACAACAGAAACACTCAGTCAAAAGAGTGTCTCGATGAAGCTCTTGGGTCATTTCAAAAGACACTTAGTATTCAGTAATATTATCCACCTGATATTATTCCTTGAAATAAGATATTTATCATGAAGTTTATGAGGTTATTATGCATTAAAATAAAGGATGCACGATATATGGACCACCATATCGGTATCGGCCGATATATGATCATTTTAATGTTATCGGCCAGATACAAAAATTTGGCTGATATATTAAAGCCCATAAATAATGGATTATTTCCTTCAGCTGAAACACTTCAGATGTGCACTGTTCACCATGATGGTTATGAATTGCTTGAAATCACTTCAGAAAGGAAAATACAGTTAAGCTCAACATGTGCAGCGCAAGTTTGTCATATAGGCTACATAATATTATAATGAGAACATTATAGGGACATTATAGGGCTTTTAATGGTGAAACTTCTGTCTTTGTAATCAGGCTCTCAAAAATTATATACAAATTTGGATATAGATTTATCGGCCAATATATCGGTTATCGGCTTTCAAATATAAAGAATTATCGGTTATCAGCCAAAATTAGAAATAGAAGGTGACTTGATTTTCTCCCTGATGAATTAATTGAATTGTAAAACTGTCCTTATATGAAGGTGGATGACATCTGTTTCAGAAGTTATTACATTATTTTTATTTCTATTATTTCTTTAGAATAACGTAACTGATGAATCATGAACAATAAGAGCAGAAACATTTCAGACTGTGATGACGCATTTCCACAGTTATTAACATCGTAAATCTAGCAAGGTTTTTCATTTGTAAAGAATGTAAATTATATTTATATCGCTATACTTTGTGTTATATTACCTTGGCATTAAATGACAGAAAACTAGTTAAGCTGCTGTGTGAGAGTTTCTAACACAGAGGCAAATTTGACATATTTCTCTCTTTTGACCAACATAATCAATCTCTCAATATTTTTTTTTCCTCTTTTGTAGTCACAGAAACGCTATCATGGATTTTTCTTTTGAAATTGTACTTGTAGTTTCCGTTCAACTCTATAGAAGTTTACCAAACCATGACTTCTGTTTCTAAAAACCTCGAAAGTTAAGGGTCCGTTAGTGTAAACGGAGTCAGTCGTCTCTCAAACCAGGTGAAAATGATTTGCAGCAGCTTTAGACACAGAACAGAAGCACAACAACACGTGTGGCGATATGAACAGCTAGAGATACATACAGCCATTCAATTAGTTGTTTCGCATATGTTGGTTATCGTAGCAATGCTACGCAGCCGTAAAAACTGCAGCTGATTCACGGCTTGATTTCACACGTTTTCACTTAAGGGCCGTTTGCACTGAACGAACAACAACAATATCCACAGCACAGGCCCCGAATGCACAAAAACATCATTAAAGCGCGATTAAAACCTTCAACACTTCAGACGAAGAGTTACTCAAACATTGGTTCTGCTGGTTTACTCTTCAATAAAAGTGATTTGGATTCACCTGGAACTGGCTGATGGGACATGAGAGAGAGTTTCTGTAAAACGCTGCTGATTATAATGAGGAAATTAGCAGCTGAAGACTGTGAATAATAAACATCAGAAACAATTATTAAACTGAGGAAAAGACAGAGTAAATTAACTCCTTTGCTTTAAGTGGAAGAGTCTAAATGAGTCAGTTTCTCTTTTTAAGTAAGGTTATGTGAGAATGAAGGACTGATCAATTTCACTTTACCAATAAAAACTGACTCGTTTTAAAACAAACACATACATAAAATTTCCAATGTGCTCATTTTTGACAGCAAACAAAAGTGTGACTATTTTTTTTATAAGGACTATTTAACCTTTTTAAATCATGTCTATGATTTTTTTTGTTCACACAGCAAGTGTCAAAGTAAAAAATTATCTCAGATTTCATAAAAAATGTGTATTCTGAAGATTTGGTTCTGAAAGTCAGATTTTTTAGTTTTTAGGTGAACTGTCCCTTTAAGAAAGTTCTTAAAGAGAAAACCTACAGCAGCTTGACTTCACAAAGACAGACGGCACACATGTAAAAACCCACCGGAGACGAGCGTGTAGCCCTTCTTCAGCAGCGCGTCGGCCATGGCCTTGGAGTTCTTCAGAACCTGAGCGATGTACTCGCGAAACATGGGCGTCGTGGCCTGAAGAGAGACCGAATGAAGAGCCATCAATTATCAAAAACCATAAATGAGTTCCCAAGTGCACAAGCCATTGTTCAGAAGAAGATGAGACGGAATTAAAGATGCGGGAGCTTTAGGATTGAACAGCAAGTGAAATATAGAAGTCAGCCGTCGTACCTGTTTGAGAGCCACAGCGACGCCAGCGATGGCGTGATTGTGCGGGCCGCCCTGAAGCGAAGGGAACACGGAGAAGTTGACCTTCTCCTCCAGGTCGTACATGACCTCTTTGCCCTTCTTATCCAGCGAGCGCACGCCCTTACGGTAGAATATAAGCCCCGCCCTGGGGGAGGAGCCACACAAGAGGAGGAGGAGGAACAGTTAATGATGAAAGATCAGAATAATACTGTATGTTCTGTATGCATGCAACATCCAGATCATCTGTATCCCACAATGCAATGTGCTTAACTTGACTTTCAATCTGCTGTGATTTTTCATTTTAATCAGACTGCCAACTTACATCGTCATACGACAATATAACTGTTCATTAGTGTTCAAAAGTTTAAAATAATTAAAATTTAGAAAGAAGTCTCTTCTGCTCACCAAGGCTTCATTTATTTGATCAAAAATACAGTAAAAATTGTGAAATATTATTACAATTTAAAACTGCTGTTTTCTATGTGAATATATAGTAAAGTGTAATTTATTCCTGTGATGTTAAAGCTGAATTTTCAGCATCATTACTCCAGTCTTCAGTGTCACATGATCCTTCAGAAATCATTCTGAATACAGTAAAAATTGTGAAATATTATTATAATTTAAAGTAACTGTTTTCTATGTGAATATACAGTAAAATGTAATTTCTGTGATCAAAGCTGAATTTTCAGCTTTCTAATTGTTCACCTTCCTTCAAAAATACAAAATCCCCCCAAAATGTTCTTAAATGATTCGAATGGTTAAATAAAGGTAAAATAATAATAATTTAAATATTATTATTCCAAACATCATCATTGTGTGTTAGAATGATACAGGCCTACGTTTAGAGTCAGTAAGATGTTTTAATGTTTTTGAGTCTTTTCTGCTCACCAATTTATTTGATCAAAAATACAGTAAAATTGTGAAATATTTTTACAACGTAAATCAGCTGTTTTCTATGTGAATATATAGTAAAATGTAATTTATTCCTGTGATCAAAGCTGAATTTTCAGCTTTCTAATTGTTCACCTTCCTTCAAAAATACAAAATCCCCCCAAAATGTTCTTAAATGATTCGAATGGTTAAATAAAGGTAAAATAATAATAATTTAAATATTATTATTCCAAACATCATCATTGTGTGTTAGAATGATACAGGCCTACGTTTGGAGTCAGTAAGATGTTTTAATGTTTATGAATCTCTTCTGCTCACCAATTTATTTGATCAAAAATACAGTAAAAATTATTAAATATTTTTATAATGTAAATCAGCTGTTTTCTATGTGAATATATAGTAAAATGTAATTTATTCCTGTGATCAAAGCTGAATTTTCAGCATCATTACTCCAGTCTTCAGTGTCACATGATCCTTCAGAAATCATTCTAATATGATGATTTGCTGCTCAAGAAACATTTATGATTATTATTAATGTTGAAAACAGTTCATATTTTTGTTTTTTCAGGATTCTTTGATGAACAGAAAGTTCAAAAGAACAGCATTTATTTGAAATAGAATCTTTACTGTCACTTTTGATCAATTTAATGCATCCTTGATGAATAAAACTTAATTTCTTGTGACCCAAAATGTGTGAATTCTAACGCACTAATTTGCATAAAACACTTATCCGCACACAGTCAGTGATGTCACACGCGCCTCAGACTGAATGACAGCGGTTCAGGTGTGTACCTGGATCCTCGCAGTGATTTGTGGGTGGTTGAAGTGACGAGGTCGGCGTGTTCGAACGGCGAGGGAACGGCTTTCCCGGCCACCAGCCCGCTGATGTGAGCCATGTCCGCCAGCATGTACGCGTTCAGCTCGGTACACAACTGAGAGAGAGAGAGGGAGTAATAAAGAGCTTTGAGTAGATTATGAAAGCGTTCAGAAGCTCAGATCCGCTGCGCTCACAGCAAATATCACAATCAAAGCGTTCCCGTTATCAGCCCATCTGAGAGTGACCCGATGAGATCCGCTCGCGTCTCCGGGGAACGAGACCCAGATACCGCAGGCGCTTCACAAACACTTCTGAGCATGACGACATGTTTTCAGGGGGTAAAAATAATTTCCAGCTGATTATACACTGATAATTTTATGCACAGATACACTTAATCTGTCCTGGTGTGTGTGTGTGTGTGTGTGTGTGTGTGTGTGTGTGTGTGTGTGTGTGTGTGTGTGTGTGTGTGCTGCTGACCTCGTGTTTATCTCGCAGTGAAATCAGGCCACAGTGAATTCTAGCAACAAACATGAAACACACACAATCTCAGCCTCCAGGAGCAGCTTAAGAAAACACAGAAAACCTGGAGCACGATATACGATGAGCGAAAACTCTCAGAAACACACAGATGTATGGCATGCCATGGAATAAAAAGATAAAAAAGGTAATAATTGCGACTTTTTATCTTGCAATTCTATCTTTTTTTTCTCTCGAAATTGCAAGTTATAAATTCATAATTTTGAGTTATCTTGCAATAACTCAGATTTAGAAAGAGTCTCTTCTGCTCACCAAGGCTGCTTTTATTTGATCAAAAATACAGTAAAAATTATGAAATATTTTTACGTTTTAAAATATCTGTTTTCTATGTGAATATATAGTAAAGTGTAATTTATATCCAGTGATCAAAGCTGAATTTTCAGCATCATTACTCCAGTCTTCAGTGTCACATGATCCTTCAGAAATCATTCTAATATGATGATTTGCTGCTCAAGAAACATTTATGATTATTATCAATGTTGAAAACAGTTCATATTTTTGTTGAAAGCAGGATACATTTTATTTTTTCTCACCATTGCAAGTTACAAACCCGTAATTTTCAATTTATATCTCGCAAGAGAAAAAAGTTCAAAATTGTGAGATAAAAAGTCGCAACTGCCTTTTTTATTTTTTATTCCGTAGCATATCAAGCTTCCTCAGATATGGGCTCTGTTCAATCCCTAGTGAGTGCCCTAAATAGACAGCACATGACAAAGCGACCAGAAGTCTTGCATGTTGGGACGGTCTCTGTGAAAGATACATGCATTTCATCTTAGAAGGGCAAGATGTGATGCCTTCATATGCTGTCTATGTAGAGCACATACATGCCTAACAAACGAGAGGCGATTCATCATGAACTCTGAGTGACTGCTGAATGGGATTATGGGCATTTTACTGTCCATCAAACAGATTTTAAACATCATTTTATCAGTGTTAATGAGAACAATCATCATTCTTACTGCTGATAATGTGTGTGTGAAAGGAAATGTGATTAAGTGCTGACAGTGACACTGCAGCGAGAGTGTGTGTGTGTGTGCGTGTGTGAGCAGAAAGCGGGAGAAACAGTGCATGTGTTTGTCGTCTCTGAGGCGTCAGGCATGAGCAGTTGAACACAAACGTGTCAGAGACAGATGAGAGAGTGTGTGTGTGTGTGTGTGTGTGTTTGTAAAGCAAGAGATCAGTCGAGACAGCAAAAATAAACTGAAAGAAAGATTTACAGTGTTTTTGATCTTATATATGCATGTTTTCACTATTTGCATAGTTTTAATGGTATGCAGTAAGACTTCAAACACTTATGAGTGATTTCAATATTTAAAGTATTTAAAACTATAAAAAAAAGTGTCTTTATCTTCATTTCTAATCTTTATTGAATCTAATCTAATCTAAAGTCTTGCATTATAAAAGAACATTGGCATACAATAAACTTTTACTTAAAAGATGATATTTGATATTTATTTTCCATAAGTCATGTACGTTTATACGTTTCTGCCACGGAATAAAAATTAAAATTTGTAGCTTTTATCTCACAATTTTGATTTTTTTTCTTGCAATTCTAAGAATTATTTAAAAGTCAGAATTGAGATATAAACTCGCCATTAAAAAAAGATGTTTCAACTTTTTATCTTACAATTTTCACTCTTTCCTCACCATTGTGAGATATAAACTCGCAGTTGTGAGAAAAAGTCAGAATTGTGATAAAAAGTCGCAATTGTCTTTTTTATTTTTTATTCTGTGGCAGAAACAAGCCTTCATATTATACAGTAGATCTGCAAATGCTTTAACAATATAAATTAAAAGTAACAGAAGTCAAATTATTTATAATTCCAATAGACATTAAACAAATTAATGTTGCAATGTTCATTAATTATTAAACACGTTCAATTTCAGCTGTAAAGCAGCTCTAAAAAGACAACTGTGCCGTTATTCAGATCAGTTCAGTTCAGTAACAGTGTTGCGAAGTTGCAGTGTGAAAAACTGACAAGAGAAAGACAGACAGACAGATGGACGGACAGACCTTCTTGATGCGGCTGTAGTCGATGAGGCGAGCGTAAGCGCTGGTTCCGGCGATGATGAGTTTGGGTCGGAAGAGTCGAGCCGTCAGCTCCATCTGATCATAGTCGATCAGACCTGATTTAGGCTGAGAGAGAGAGAGACTTAAGGTGTTTACAACAGTGTGTTTCTGCATTCAGAAGCAGCTGAACACAGACGCAGCGTCTCAACACGTGCTTCTGACATCCAGGTTTATCATCCATGTATTATTGCCATATGGATACACTCATCGTGATAACACAATACTTCCTGAATTGTAGCAATGAAACAAGCTTTGTGAAATGTGCTATGGTTGAACTGAATCGACAACTGGTTCTCACTGTTCTCGTCAGTGTCATAACCCACAAAAAAAAGATAAATTACATAAAAATAAAAGAAATAAATATTAAAGAAATAAATAAAAAATAAATATATATAATTTCCCCACCAAATGAAGGGAAAAACAAAATAAAACACTTGCTAAAAATATGATATATTTAAGTCATGTGACTTCACCAACATCAGAGAACAAATAACATGCAAATGTGTCGTTAAAGGATTAGTTCACTTCAGAATTAAAATTTCCTGATAATTTACTCACCCCCATGTCATCCAAGATCTTTCTTTCTTCAGTCGAAAAGAAATTGAGGAAAACATTCAGCATTTTTCTCCATATAGTGGACTTCACTGGGGTTCAACGGGTTGAAGGTCCAAATGTCAGCTTCAAAGAGCTCTACACGATCCCAGATGAGGAATAAGAGTCTTATCTAGAGAAACCATCAGCCATTTTCTAAAAAAAATAAATTATATACTTTTTAACCACAAATGCTCGTCTTGCACCGCTCTGTAATGCTCCACTCATTACGTAATCACGTTGGAAAGGTCATGTTTGACGTAGGTGGAAGTACCGTGGTAGGGAGAAAAACTCCATCTCATTTTCTCCTCCAACTTTGTAAACACTTGCTCAGTACCTACGTCACGTGACCTTTCCAACATGATTATGTAATGCGTGACGCATCTCAGAGCAGTGAAAGACGAGCATTTGTGGTTAAAAAGTATATAATTTTTATTTTTTTTAGAAAATGGTCGATGGTTTCTCTAGATAAGACTCTTATTCCTCGTCTGGGATCATGTAGAGCTCTTTGAAGCTGCACTGAAACTGACATTTGGACCTTCAACCTGTTGAACCCCAGTGAAGTCCACTATATGGAGAAAAATCCTGGAATGTTTTCCTTAAAAACCATAATTTCTTTTCCACTGAAGAAAGAAAGACATGAACATCTTGGATGACATGGGGGTGAGCTAATATATATTTTCATCTCATTTTCTCTTTCGGCTGAAAGGAGGAATGTCTCTCTCTCTTTCTCAAACTTCAGTCCTGTCTTGAATTCTGGTTTGAGTCTCTCTGAGATCTGGACAGCAGATAATCTCTCTCTCCGTCGGTCACTCCATCACACTGAAGTGTGTGTGTGTGTGTGTGTCTGAGGGCCGCCTGTCGATTTCCTATTATCTCTCCCATAGAGAGGGGACTGACCACTCATTCATCACACACATACACACACACACACACACACACACACACACACACACACACTGTTTGACCCTTTTAAAATATTTAGTATAATTTTAAGTCCAGCTACATTCAGTTGTCAGTTCAGTGTTCATTGCTTAGTTGTAGAACGTAACGAGTCTTTGGCTGCTATAATATTACTTTGGTCAAAAATAGTGGATGCCAGAATGGGATTAACTCCCGTATTTCAATGCGGCTGTCACTCCTGAAACGTCAAGGTGTGTCCGTGACCCAAGAGGGTCAGATGTGATGAGAAACTTACGTTGAGTTTGTAGGGCATCGACTCAAAGTAGATGGACGTGGCCGAGATCCGCTTGACGTCAGACATGTAGCCATGAGTGAGACTGAGAGACACAGAGAATCTATTACATTCTGTTTCACTGTGTGAGAGAGAGAGAGAATGATGGTCACTCACTGTCCCCCGTCGGGCAGGTCCAGACCCATGATGCGGTCGTGAGGGTTCAGGACGGCTGTGTAAGCGGCGAAGTTCGCCGGAGATCCGGAGTAGGGCTGAACGTTGACGCCCCACAGCGCCGGGTCGAGGTCAAACGCCTCCAGCGCCCTCTTCTGGCACAAGAGCTCGATCTGATCCACCACCTCAGCACCGCCGTAATACCTGCGCGCACACACACACACACACACACACACACACAAACACACACAAACACACACACACACTATATGTTAAACTACTGTGATACATCACTGAACTCATCAGTTTTATAACCAGCAAAAATATATAAATACAAATAAAGTAGTAAATAAAAAACAAATGATAAAAATAAAAACAAATAAAACATAAATACTTACAGAAACAAATGAAAAGTAATAAATAAATAAATACAAATAAATAAATAAATAAAAAATAAATGCATATAAAAACAAATGAAAATAAATGTATAAATAAATACAAATAAAATAAAAAAATATAGTAAATAAATAAAAATTCTACAAATACAAGCAAATAAAAAATAAATGCATATATAAACACATTAAAATGAATGTATAAATAAATACAAAACAAATCAATCAACAAATACATAAAAATAAATTAAATGGATAAATTAAAAATAAAGTAAAATAAAAATGAAAAATATACAAATTAAAAAATAAATACAAAATGAAAAATGAATGAATAAATAAATACAAATAAATAGATAAAATAAACAAAATATAGTTGTAAATAAATTATATATATATTTTTTTAATAAATACATATAAAAACAAAAACAAAAAAAATGAATGAATGAATGAATGAATGAATGAATGAATAGGATTCACAAGATAAAGATTTTTATTTTCTTTGTGAAAATCCTTTAAAAAAAACACAATGTGTAATTTTTGAATAAATTGATAGATTTACACACACACACACACCTTTTTCCCGGGTATCCTTCAGAGTACTTGTTGTTGAGACACGAACCTTGAGCCTCGAGAGCTGCTCGACTGCAGAAGTTCTGTCAACACACACACACACACACACACACACACACACACACACAGTCTGTCATCATTTACTCTCCCTCATGTTGTTTATTTTGCTGGTTGTTGCGTGTGAAGTAACCAAGAGCAGCGATGGATGGAGAGATTTTCAGAGAATAACAACTGAAATGTGTGTCTGTTCCTCACATGAAGCATCACATGACTGAATAAGACTTGAATGAGTCACATGTGCTGTTATGATGCTGTTCTGGTGTGATTGACACATTCACTGTCATTATGTGAAAGATCAGCGTGAGCGTTCAGCTTCTTCTGAGGGTTAATGAGTGAATGATCTGTCTGTCACCTCTGAAGCGATGAGCTCCAGTCCGCGGCTCTGTCTGTCCTTCTCCTTCTGCAGAAGGTCCCACATCTCCGGGTCGTCCTGAGCCAGGCTCTCCTGCCCCGTCCACGGGCGCTCATCATCGGCAAACGCCGCCGCTGAATGCTGGGATCTGGCGGTGACGGGAACACTCCGGACCAACGGCTGCAAGACACACACAACACATCACTGCTCTCGTCCTCAGGAGCCGCAAACAAATGAATCTGTACAAAACAAACACTGAGCAGTGAGACATGTAAGCTCACGAGTGACGAGAGTCATTAAGAGTGGATTACACACACACACACACACACACACACACACACGTCCTCTATGAATCACAGAACATCACAATAATTACAAGAGAAGAACTGCTGAGAGACAAACATCCCACTTATGAAGATGAATATGAGATTTAATATTTCAGTCAGTGAACATCACAAATCAAATGTGGAATTAACTATATATATATATATATATATATATATATATATATATATATATATATTTTTTTTTTATTATTATAGTATTATGCACATTTAAATAAAGAAATAACACACGTGTATTTTTAGCATTTGTTATATATATATATATATATATATATATATTGTTATATGTATATATGTATCATATAAATTAGATATTTCAATTGTATATCACAAATTAATAATTATTGTTTTCTATATTGCTTTATTTAAATGTGCATCATATTTTATATTATAATCTATAATTACAAATAATATATTTATATTTTTATGATTTGTTTTCATAGCTTTTAAAATTTGTATAAATAAATTATACATTATAAATAGAAATAAATTATTATGTATATAAATTATACATTTAATTTATTTTATATATATAATAAATTAGTAACTATTGTTTTATTTATTGCTTTATTTAAATGTACATCATATTTTATATTGTAATATATGAAAATATTATAAATAATATATTTAACAATTGACAATATTTAATAATATTTATTTAAATGTGTATCATATTTTATAATATGATCTATAAATATATTACAAGTAATAATATATTTATATTTTTAGCATTTGTTCTTCATAATCTAATATTTTTATATAATTTATATTTAATTTATTTTATAATTATAAATATATATATATAATTTAATAATAAAATCATGTTTTTCATAATTTATAACATTTAATATAAACATTTTATATAAATTATACATATATATATATATATATATATATATATATATCTCATAAATTAGCAATTATTGTCATCTTTATTGCTTTCTTTAAATGTGCATAATATTTTAGATTATAATATATAAAAATATTATAAATAATATATTTAATAATTTACAATATTTATTAATTATTAATTAATTTGTGTGTGTATGTGTGTATATATATATATATATATATATATAAAATCAAATAAAGAAGCAAATATTTCAATAATATTAAATATCGTAGATCTATGGATTAATATGATATATCAGTATGATTCACATGGATCCATGATGGTGCAATAATAACCACAATATAAATATATCTTTATAAACCACAGAACTAACGCCTGAAGGAATGTAAATATGATCTTGATTATGAAACTTGAGTTTTTTTAAGATGAGGAATCATGACTAACAAAAACTCAAAATATGAAGAGCGACAGGCTGGAATATCTGCTAAATTATGGGAAACTGGAAGACAGGCGGAATCAGAGCTGAATTAAATTAATTCTACAGTTCTAGTGTGTGTGTGTGTGTGTGTGTGTGTGTGTGTATGTGTATGTGTGTGTGAGAGGAGTCGTTGGTGAGATACAATAATCAGCATGACGCTTTAATTCTGCTCCAATCAGCAACTCTCAACAGAAACTTTACAGCCAAGTGAAAATTCAGCATAACTGCTTATCTAATCTTAAACACACACACACACACACACACACACACACACACACACACAGCAGATTAACAATTTCTGGATGTCGTTTTTTTCTTGACAAATTTCAACCATTCTTACTTTCTGAACTCACAGATCCTCAAGACCAAAAAAAAAAAAAAAAAAAAAGTACCATGTTTTTGTAAATACACCATGTTAGTACCATAGTATTCTTTTAAGTACATAAGAATACCACGTAAATGTCTGGAAGAGGAATGACGTGCCGTCAGCAGCTGGAAAAATTATTATTTTATATTATTTTCAACCTTCATTCTGATCCGTTTTTAAGGCGCGGCTCCTTTAAGGCGTGTCAGTAAACACCCACTGTTATGATTGGCTAGCGTCACTGCACAGGAAACAGTATCACCGCCCAATTGCTATTGCTCATGAGTGTTTTTCAATATCAAAACAAGCCATTTTTGGAGCTTGATTAAATAAATGCTTAGTTGTAACGCATTACTGTACTTTACGCTATTGACACGTTTCATTCTCTTCGTAGCTCCTCCCTCTTTCACCTCTGACTCAACTGAAGTCTTTATTTAGTGTACTTTATTTTTCCAAAGAAGCTGCTGAAGTAGCACTCGTGAACCAAAAGCTTCATAATTAACACTAATAAAGCTAATAAAGGCCTCGTCGCAGCAGGATCTGATGAATCGCTGCACTTAAAAACTGTTATTAAAAAACAATTATCTCAGTGACGGCAGAGCATTCGTTTGAAAGACGGACGGGAGCATTACAGACTCGAGACGACACCCGCCGCGTCCCACCACCCGCCCTCCACTGACTGCATCCACAATGAAGCTGAAGTTCAGACTTCTGCTGCTTCTGACGTTTGTATGTTTCCCATCAGCCCTGACGACTGAACATACAGATTATAATTGAAATATGTAACGAATGTCTTGTTATTGCAAACATGCAGAACTACATGCTGTTGAAGTTCAGACTTCATTTCCTCTGAACACAAACACGCACTCTTCCTCGAGGGACGTGATGCTTCAGTTCATTTACCTGTTCTTATATTTAATTATTTAAATGAATAATTAGTTAATACTGATTTTTTTTTTTTCCATTCAGAGTTACAAGGATTGTGACCTTAGTTATTATTTAAATATTTATTAACTTATTTAATTTAGTTTATTTGCTTATTTAATTTAATTAATTTATTTATTTACTTATTTAATATAGCTTATAAATATGAATGCATGTGGATTGTTATTATAAATAAGTAAATAATTAATTGTTTTTAAATTATGTATTTGTTTGATTTTTATTTAATTAATCATGTTTATATTTATTTACATACTAAATTGTTTATTTAATTATGTACTTATTTATTAGTTATTTACTTATTTGTGCATTCACTCAATTACTTATTTATGTATTTACTCATTCATTTACTTGTTTTTAAATTATGTATTTAAGTAAATAAATAAATGAGTAAAT
>NC_067225.1:33786954-33924454 GCF_019924925.1 Ctenopharyngodon idella
AAAAAAAAAAAGACAAAACCTACAATAAAAATTACTAATATTAAAAAATGAAGGGAAATATATAAAAAAAGATAATTTAAAATATTAATATAAACAATAATAGTATCTCAATGATGCAAAAATAATGGTGTCACATTTTGTTGTAATAAATGTCAAATAAATAAATAAATAAATAAATGATTTTTACATTTATGCATTTGGCAGATGCATATGGAGGACCAAACCTGCAGAAATTAAAATAAATAGATAAATAAATAAAATGTAATTATAAACAAATAAATGAAATAAATACATGTGGGAATAAATAAATAAAAGTTAAAAACAATAAAAATACAGAAAATAAATACAGAAAAAAATAAAGGAAAAAAAGTAATACAAAAATAAATTCAGGATTAAATTTTAAAAATAAATTATATTTGTTTAGTCTTCATTTTTATCAATTCACTGGGAATCATGTGAATTGCATGCGGAATCTGAAGCTCAAGAGTTAAATAAGTTATGATTTTAACCCATCATACTATGATGGTTTTTGGTTTGCTAGTCTTTGAATAATACACAAATATGACAATAAATCATTACCACATTAAATACCACAGTACTTTCAGTACAAACACATCTAAACACAGGAACACAGAAGTCAAACCTGAACCCACAGCATCAGATGACTGCTTACCTAACATCACTTCTACAACCGTCTGACACAGATGTCTCTGGAGTTCAGAGGTCTGTCACCACAGTAACTCAGAAACACATGTGAAGAACCGCAGCGCCACACAATGAGTTTCAGTTCGGTTCTGATGACGGAGATCACGCCTTCCAAACCCACACATCTGACTGTCATCTGTTGAATTCTGCTGATTTAAACTCGTCACTCAGGTATTATTAAATAACTGTCTGGATGAAACTGTTTACCGTGACTTTGAGAGGTGTGGACGCAAGCCTCCCGTCTGATTGGCTGTTCAGAACATGAGCTTTGGCATATTATGCAAAACAACAACTGGTTAATTATTGAGTCGTTCGGTTACAGCTGCTTACGCAAGATGACTGATTAGATGACGGCTGGTCAGTGGACGGTCAAACCCGACTAAACGAAAGTTCACCCCGTGTGACCCATCACACATTACAGACCCTTTAAGACGGACAAAGATTCGTGTCAACCGGCCGAAATGATTCAAAATCTCCAATATTTCTGCCCTGTTTTTTCAGTAACAAGAAAAATTGTAAAGTCCTTAAAAAAAAAGTCACATTAACTTAAGAAACAAAACAAAACTGTGTAAGATGTTGAACTGTTTTCATTAATTACCATTCTATTGCTTTTATAAAAAATAAAAGTTTTTTCCTTTTTTAAGTATAAACCTCAAAATATTTTGTTAGACAAAAAAACAAGACAAAGAAAGCACTGATTGAGAAAATGATTTCTGCAGCACAAACTTGAACAATCAATACAAAACTCTTCAGATTTGGATGGCAGACACAAACATTGTGATTTCAGCAGTTTCTACAAAACTCAAGCCCTCGTGCTTCACTAATCCATCAGGTTAATAAAGAGAGTTTGATCAGATCACTGACAAACACAAAGATGCATTTGTTTTCATGTTCAACTCATTCCCACAACAAGAAAAGCATGAAAGCATGTGAATGACGGACGTAATGAGAGACACGGGACTGACGAACACTGATCATCAACAGGCCTTAAAGAACGAGTTCAGACGGAGTGGCTAAACAAACTGACATATATTAACAGATAATTACTGTTTAGTGGAATAAAACATGCCATCAAGTGTCAAAGAACAAGGCTCTGCTTATTAGCTGGCAAAAGCCATTTTAACTGATTAAACTTTGAAGAATAAAAAAAGAGCAGTTTTCATCTTTCCATCAACTCAGTTCAGTGTAAAAGTCAATGTTCTTGGGTTAGATAAGAAACGAATGGAAGCACATTTCTGCCACAGAAGAAAGAAAACATGCTTCTGTAAATAATTATGACATACTAACTCATAATTATGAGATGAAAAGTCGAAATTATGACAAAAAGTTGAAATTATGATATACTAAGTCACTTCTGAGATGAAAAGTCAAAAGTATGACATAAAAAGTCCAAATGATCACATACTACGAAGTCATAATTATGAGATGAAAACATGAGATTATGACAAAAATCAAAATTCAATAATGAGATGAAAAGTTGACAAAAAGTAAAAATGATCACATACTAAGTCATAATTATGAGAGGAAAAGTCAAAATTATGACAGTTTAAATTATGACATACTAAGTCATTTGTGAGATAAAAAGATGAAATTAACAAAAAGCCAAAATTATGATAAATTTATAATTATGAAAAGAAAAGCCAAAATTTATGACAAAAAGCCAAAATTATGACAAACTAAGTTATAATTATGAAAAGAAAAGTCAAAATTAATGACAAAAAGCCAAAATTATGACAAACTAAGTTATAATTATGAGAAGAAAAGTCAAAATTATGTCAAAAAGCCAAAATTATGACAAACTAAGTTATAATTATGAAAAGAAAAGTCAAAATTAATGACAAAAAGCCAAAATTATGACAAACTAAGTTATAATTATGAGAAGAAAAGTCAAAATTATGACAAAATTCAAAATTATCACATACTAAGTCATGAAATGAAAAGTCTAAATTGACAAAAAGTCAAAATTATGAGTCATTTGTCATTTATGAGATGAAGTCATAATTATGACTAAAAGTCCAAATTATTTGAAATTATAACATAAAAAGTACATAGAAATGACATAGAAAATCATAATTTTGACTTTTTATCACAAAGATTTAATGTGTCATAATTAAGATTTTCCAAAGCATGATTTGTTTTCTGATGTTGTAGAAATGGGCTTCCATATGAAAGTCTGATCTGAGTTCAGTTAAACACACAGATCTGATCTCTGTCACATGACACCTTTACAAACTTCACAGAAACGTTCAAAACATGTAGATGTCAAATATTAAAGCATGAACCTGTAGATGAACTCTCTGAGCTGCATCATGCTGAAACACATCATGTGTGGTTGCATCATCTAACCAGTGTGAGAGGACTAGTTAACACAGATCTGCTGCTTCCATGCTGTATAACCACTGCCTGACGTCTCTCAGAACTCAATAACTTTATGTCTAACTTCAGTCTGCTGAATTTAGTGAAGGTTCACAAATGCAATTGTTCAAAATAATGTCAAAGATTCTCTCCAGCTGCTCAAAAAGTTGCAGATTGTGAAACTTCTGCTGCACTACAAAATCAAATCACGTCACACAAACTGCAGAGACACTTTTAAACATCAATCCTTTTTTTTTAAAATCACAGAAACATGATCTGGAGACTAAAATCAAACAGTAAAATCCAGTCCAGACATCATGCCACGTCTAACAGACGCGCAACACGCGCTCGCGCGTCTCAATAACACACTGTATCAGAGGTGTGCATGTAAAATCTGCATCGTGACATAACGTTTATAATGCATGTTCTCTTATGCATGCATACTGATTAATATCACTGGCTATATCGATGCGAACAGGAGCTTTAACAGCGATCTGTATAAACACATCACGCGCTCTGACCAGCAGCTCTTCGCGTTATTGTGCGCTATAACGCGCGTATGTGTGTTTAAACTCACCCTGATTAGTTGTCTTAACGTCAGCGTTAACATGGTAAAGCGTCTCAACTTCTTCAGTTCCAGCAGGTTTTTGCGTCCGCACGCTTTTCGTCCGTCGCCTAAATGACAGCAGCTTATTGACGATCCGCGCGAGTGCTCATGGGAAATGTAGTCCTGTAATAGAAGGCAGCGCCGCGCACTTGCGCAGTCGGCTGTGCTGGCCTACAAATTGACGTCATGACTAACGGACAGCATGGGAACGTAATTTCGCGCTATTCAGGAATAAACTACAGCAACTGCATTCGATTTCATCACAGGTCTAAAACACATGTATTTGATACAACTTACAGTACAGGTGCAGCTTTTATTTATTCAACATTAAGATTTAACTTCACCAAACCCAATCTTAATTAATGTGGCTTCATAAAAGCTGCATTTAATAATTAATCTATACAATATTTGCGGCTGAAACTGACTGAAATTCGATGCTCAAAGTTCAATGCAAAGGGAGATATTTTCTTTTAAAAAATTCTCTGCTTAAGGACTACAACAAACGGCTTGCACAACGAGCTTCTTCCCAGGTAAGTGACATCATTAACCCTAAAATTTACATAAACCCCGCCCCTGAGAACACGCAACAAAGGGGGCGTGGCCATGTTGGGCTGCTTTAGAGAAGAGGAAGAGTTGTTGTAGTAGAGTGTTGTTGTCATGCCGTCATTTTACACCGGACTGCTTCACAAACAATTCAACACAAAAGTTTAACATGACGGCAAAATCAACTCCACAGCAACTACATAAATTTATCCACTAACCATTCAGAAACGTCTAAAAGTTGTAACTTCTTCCTGAGTCTCTCCATCAGTGTCGACTCCGGTTTGAACAATGTAAGGCTGAACACCGTTACTGACAATCCTCATTTTGGCTGCGTGAGATTCTCCAGCTTTGTTGTTGTTGAGCTGTTAAAGCTCCGCCCAGCAGCTCATTTGCATTTAAAGGGACACACACAAAAACGGCGTGTTTTTGCTCACACTCAAATAGGGGCAAATTTGACAAGCTATAATAAATGATCTGTGGGGTATTTTGAGCTGAAACTTCACAGACACATTCTGGGGCCAGTTGCATAAACTTAGTCACTATATTAAGACTGTTTCTTAAGAACTAGTTTGACCAACTTGCAGTTAACCAAGGGGTAACCAATGTTATTTTTCCAATTCCAATTCAAATAGCGTCTTTTAAGACTAGTCTAAGTGGTTTATGCAACCGGCCCCTGGAGACACCAGAGACTTACATTACATCTTGTGAAAGGGGCATTATAGGTCCCCTTTTAACATCAAAAAGAAGAGGTCATAATGATGAACTATGAAATATGACCACACTACTTTATATCACTATCAATTTATATTTATACATTAATTGATTAGAATATAAGGCAATATATAATGCATATACATATAATATATACTTACCGTCTCCTAAATAATTAACAGTCAGCAATAATAAAGCGATTTTTTGTTGTTTCTATGCAATCTGAGTTCAAGTGTCCACGTCTCCCGATGACCCTAAGAAAACAAACTGATCATGTAAAGAAAGTGCACTATAATTTACCATAGTAAAATGACCTTACAAACGAAGCATCATAATAAAGATCATAAGGTGCTTGAATCTTTTTTTATTCATTTCATTCAGTGTTTGTGAATAACAGCAGGTCAGGCAGGTTGGATTTCATTATTTATTTGTGATACATTATTTACACACAATTTTCCCCATGTATACTTTACACATGATCAAGCAATACTTTATTCACAGAAGCTCGAGTTCCTCTTCAGCCTCTCGATCACAGACTAATCGGTGGTCCAAAAATAAAGAGCGACGGCTCAGTTTTTTGGTGCTGTACTTCAAAAACAAGATGGGGAAATTAAAGGATAATTAAATGGGATAAAAAAAAAAGATATCATTCTATCTGTGTCAGCATCTTGCATTTTGTCTTTGCGTCTCTTCAAGCTTTATTCAGAGTAAATAGATATGCTATGTCTTTAATTTCATAATACATAAAGGTAATTCATATTGGGGTGAATAACATTCTGTTAAATACATTCATTTGGATTCATTTATCATCTTCTCACGGTCCTGCAAACACATAGAGAGTGTTTTTTTACATTAAACCCTGTTTTTCACCAAAAACACAAACTCTTCGTCCGGTTAAAGCTTTGGAGCTTCTGCTGATGATCTGATCATGAAGCTGAAACTTAAAGGTTTTTGCTGTCATTTAACATCAAAATATTGTATTTTATACCTCAAAATCTTTCTGAACAACATCAGGATGGCCTCTTGAAGTCGACATGAGATTGAAACAAATTCACATTCCTTCTGTTATTGTGAACGATTCATCATTCTAAAGAAAATAAAAGTTTGTCTTCATGATCTTTCATCACCTTCCTTCTTCTTGACTGACATCAGGAATCAATATTTCTCCAGACTCTATATTTTCATCATCATCCAATCAGTTCTTCAAATCACACTCCTGAAGTCCACTGGGTTGTTGACTTTAACTACCAGGCCTCATTTATGACCAGTTGAGTCGGTCAAAACCCTGACCGGACTGTAGATCGCAACAGGTTTGTCAATTGAAACCAATGAAAAGTAGCTGGTTTTTGTCTCGGCATCAAACGCCTGACGTTCTTCTACACTGCAAAAAAATTATGTTCTTCCTCAGTATTTTTGTCTTGTTTTCCAGTACAAATATCTGAACAAGAACAAGTATCCAAATATCAAAAAAAAAAAAAAAAAAAAGTTGTTTGCGGTCAAAAGTGACAAAACACCTGAAATGTAACTTTTTTTTTATTTTTAGTAAAATTAATGTAATATATTTTTGTTCAATAATATTTTTTCTTTTGTATTTTGAGATAATTTCATGGCTAATTAATATTTATGCAACAATTATGATACTTTTTTTCCCATTTTTTAAATTACTTTTCAGTTAATGCCATATTTCATGTTAAAATAGAGACAATCGGCCCTATCATACACCCGGCGCAATGCGACACAAGTGTTTTTTGCTAGTTTCAACCCGACACAGTTATCATTTTCACGTCCTGCGCCACGTTGTTTAAATAGCAAATGCATTTGCACCCATCTGTTCGCCCATGGGCATGCTGGTCTGAAACCGAGGTGTGTTCAGGTGCATTGTTGGCGTGTTGCTATTTTGAGGAACTGAAAACGACTGTGCCATTGACCAACTGAAACCTGCTCTAAAGGTGCAGTATTTTTTTTGTTATTTAAAGGGCGCATTAGTAATATGCACACGTACACTCTGCTTGTTACACACACAGGGACGCGCAGCAGCACACAAACATGCCAAATGTTAAAAATAAAAGGATTACAATGTAAAAGATTATTATTGTGTACATAAAGATAAAAATGCTTTGGCGGAATCGGCTCTTCTCGTAGATGGTCTGCTTGTGCGCGTTAACCTTGCGCAAGAGCAGATCCGTTTCCTCGCTAGAGAAGCGTTTAGTTTTTCCGCTTGGAAATTCCGCCATGGTGCGAGGCTTTTAAAGGGAACTCTGAGACTCTGATTGGTTTATTACATGTTATGCCCAAAACACATCCATGACTCATTAAGAGACTAGGTACAACCCTTTTAGACCATGTGCCGGGCGCGATGACCATTTTTCCCGTCATTAAACTAGCAAAAGTGGATTCGGACATGCCCTAAGTGCACTTGCGGCGTGCGCTTCAGACCATGAGTTTAGTTTGTTAAAATAGGGCCCAATGCCTTTAAAATTAAATTTTTGAAGGCAGATTAGTGCCATCTGGTGGGAATAAAAAAAGAAAAACATCTGTAATGCTGTAGTGTAACCACTAGATGCCTGTATAGCTCTATATAAAAAGACTTCTCTGGTTGTTTTTAGACATAAATACTTATTTTTATTAAGTTGTGGATTTAGATATACATTTAGACATTCTCAAAGACTACTTTTTGTCAAGGTTTAGACTTTTTGTTTGAAATGTTGATTTGAAGTGTCAGTTTTTGCATTCATTTTACAAGTCAAACCTGAACACAAAAAGACATTTTGTTACATATAACATCAAAATTCAAAAATTCAATGCTTTATCAGAGCTTAATCAACCTGATTTCACCTCCTAATTGAGTCTTCTGGCTCAATTTTGATACATTGTTACAGATATGAGAATTTTGGCCGATACCGATAACCGATAATTCTTTATATTTGAAAGCCGATATACGATATTTTGGCTAAATCCAAATTTTTATATAATTTTTGAGTGCCTGGTTACAAAAACAAAAGTCTCACCATTAAAAGAGTTGTCCCAAAATAAATGTAATTTTATGTAGCCTATATGGCAGATGTTACACTTAACTGTATTTTCCTTTCTGAAGTGATTTAAATCATATTTCAAGAAATTCATAACCATCATGGCGAACAGTGCGCATCTGAGGCGTCTCAGCTGAAGGAAATAATCCATTATTTATCGGATTTAATATATCGGCTACATTTTCTTATCTGGCCGATAATGAAAACAATAAAAAAACGAACATATATCGGCTGATACCGATATGGTGGCTGATATACTGTCTTTGAGTGTGTGTGTCTGTTTTGTACTCTTGATGTTTTAGAGTGTATCCTCTTCCTTGCTGTCCATTTGTGACTGATTTATACACTGTACACACAAAAAATTCTCTGTATTTTCATATTTTTGCCTATTTCCCATTCATTTGCTATGGCGGTCATTTTTGACCGTGAACAACACAAGTGTGACTATTTTTATGACCATTAAGCTTTTTCGAATCAAGTCCACACATTTTTTTTGTGGTTACATAGCGACTGCCATAAAAGTCACAGAGTTTCGTACCATTCTGATGAAGTAGCGATGTTTAAAAATTAAAAAAATATTTGGGTCTAAAATGAGCGAACAACACCAGAGGGTCATTTTGCTTCTCCAGTAAATGTTTCTTGATTTAAGAATGTTTAGATATTTGTGCTGGAAAACAAGAGAGTAACACTGAGGAAGAACATCATTTTTCTCCGTAATCTCCTTGTGAAATACATACGCGGGATCGGTAGAAAAACAACACGTTCCCTGTTGGTCTAACAGTCGACAGACAGAAACGGACGAAAGCAATAAATCAATATCAAGAGCTGAACGGATTAGGGCTGTTCGTTCTATATACAAAGAAAACTTAGATCCAAAAAAATCAACATCGAGTCCCGGGAAACACAAACACGTCAGCACATCTGCTTCATCCAAGGTATGGATGTTCGCTCTGAAAGTTGTAGTCCGGACAGACCTTCTGCACCAGCTTGTAATCGATGCTGAAGAAGGAGATGAAGATGCAGATGACTTTGAAGGGTTTGGCGCAGAGCCAGGACGAGTGCGACTGGGTGTTCTCGGTGAAGCAGGTCTGCGACGGGTCGTACAGGCAGGGTTTGGGCTTCTTGGAGCGGTCCGTCTTCTCGTACTCCACGCGACAGTTGAAGGTTTTGATGTCTTTGGGGTCGATGGTGGACTGCTGCGGCGGGTGGAACTGGATCTCCGGGTGAAGCGGGTTCTGCTGCTGGAGAACCTCGAACTCCACCACCTTGGTCGGAGGAACGATGCTGACCGACACGTTCCCGAGACTGGAGGAGTTGTGGCGGAAGTAGACGGTGAACGTCCCGTTGACGTGGTCCACGATCTTGCCGGTCACCAGCAGGCTGAACTTGAGCGTCTTGACGTTGAAGTAGAAGTCGCCCCAGCCGAAGATCTTTTTAGTCTTCATGGAGGTTTTGAGGGAAGGTTTGCGCTTGGGTCGGTAGCCTGTTTGGTCCAGGAGCTGCGACTGGTTTCGGACCCATTCGTACGGGTTCTGGAAGCTGAAGGTGGGCGGTTTGGGTTTGACGGGCGTGTGGTCCATTGTGGAGAATATCCTGGAGGTTTGGTACGGAGGTTTGACACCTCCTGCTCCGTGTGGGAGGCTCTTGAAGACTGTGCCGGACGGTCCCTGCTCCAGGTAATCCAGAGATTTGCCCACTTGTTTCTCCAAGCCGTGTACCTGAGGACACACACACACACACACACACACACACACACACACACACACACGGAGACGTTAGCCTGTGACAGGTACAGAACAGTGACAAACATTTGACTCTGAATAGGAAATATGACTTTGATTAGGACTAATTCAAATTCATTTGATTTTTAGGTACATAAATAAATGTTTAAATATGATATTTAAATATTAAAAAATATGTAATTATGTTTAAACATTTCAACATTTAAATATAATAATTAAATATTAAAAAATAACAAACACAAACATTTGACTTTGAATAGGAATATTATATATCTGTAATTAGAAATAATTTAACATCATTTGATATATAATATTTAAATATTGTTTTTTTGTTTTTTTAATAAACAATTATATTTAAACATTATAAGAATATTTTATTAAGGTTTTTAAACATTCCCCCATCTGTAATTAGGACTAATTCAGCTTCATTTGATTTTTAGGTAAATAATTAAACATTTAATTATTTAAATGTAATATTTTAACGCTTAAAAAAAATATTTAATTATATTATACATTTAAATTCAATATTTAAATAAATAAATATTGTTTAAAATGTCTTTAAAAAGTCTGACTTCAAAATAAGAAATATAAAAAGATGATGTAAGACAAATTAAACATTTAAATATTTACATATAATGTTAAAATATTTTTTAAAAATTCTATTTAAACATTTCGATATTGAAATATAATAATGAAATATTAAAACTCTTCAGAAATAACAAACATTTCACTTTGAAATAAGAAATATATTGTGACTAAAACTAATTCAGCTTTGATTTGATTTTTTATTTGATTTTTATTTAAAATACATGTACATATCTAAATAGAATATTTAAAAATAATCATACATTTTTAAATTATATTTATACTTTACAATAATATTTCATCATTATATTTAAACACTTAAATATAATAATTAAATATTTTAAACTTTTCAATAACAAAAATGTTATTTATTATAACATTTAAATATAATTATTAAATATTTTTTTAAATTTAATTCTGAATGGGAAACAAACATTTGACTAAGAAATATGATACAAATGATCACTGCAATTCAGAGTAATTCAGATTCATTTGATATTTAATCAAATAATTTTATGTTTACGGCCATGTTCTGAAAGGAAATATATGTGTATATATATATATATATATATATATATGTATATATATATATATATATATATATAATATGAAAATAATATTAAATAAATAAGCAAAGTGATTGATTCTGGGTACAGTCCTGAAGGATTCTGTATTAATTGCTTCAACACTGAAAACACAATCATATTTTGCACATGTACTTTTAGAGTGAGGTAATGATTATCAATGAGTCAATAAAAGCACATTTCAGTGCAATCAGAGCGAACACAGAACAGATCAATGACCCGTCACATGACACAGATCTGTGACAGCAGGATCTAGATCGCAGCGCTGGAAGGTTCTAGAGCGTCTCTGAGTTTCTCTGCTGTTGTTCATTATTGATACGCTGATGTCTGTCTGGAGGCTCTCGACGCTCTCCGGGACATTTCTATTTTTACAGTTCTTTAATGATGTTGTCTCTGCTCTATTTACAAAGCAAAGTGAGCGTCTCGCGTCGAGAGATGTAGGTGTTCACATGTTCCCGCGCTTTAATCCAGAGACTGTGTGAATATTAATAAAGACAGATTGACTGGAACTGAAGATGATTCTGATGTTATTAAAGTATCTGATGTTATTCTGTTCCCATTTATACACTCACAGTCTTCACACACACACACACACACACTCTCACGCACTCACACACACTCACACACACTCACATACTCACACACACTCAGATTCACTCACACACAAACACACATTCACGTACACACACACACTCACACACTCTCACGCACTCACATACTCACACACAAACACACATTCACGTACACACACACACACACACACTGGAAAACAAAGAACACACACAAACAAATACACACACGCTCACACACTCTCACGCACTCACACACTCACATACTCACACACACTCTCACACACTCACATACTCACACACACTCACACACAAACACACATTCACGTACACACACACACTCTCACGCACTCACATACTCACACACTCACACACAAACACACATTCACGTACACACACACACACACACACTCACTCACACACACTCAGACACACACACACACACATACACAAACACACATTCACACGCACACACACACACGCACACTGGAAAACAAAGAACACACACACAAATACACACACGCTCACACACACTCTCACACACACACACACACACACTGGAAAACAACACACACACACACACACACACTAGAGAACAAAACACACACTCAGACTCACACACACACACACATACACAAACACACACTCACACACATACACACACACACACACACACACACTCACACATTCAAGAACAAAGAACACACACACACACACACACACACACACACTAGAAAACAAAGAACACACACACTCACTCACATACACACACTCACATACTCACACACACTCAGGCTCACACTCACACACACACACACACACACTAGAGAACAAAACACACACACACTCACTCAGACACACACACAAACACACTTGCACATTCACACACACACACACACACACACACACTCAGGCACTTTACAAGTATGGTAAGATGGTGTGTGTGTGTGTGTGTGTGTGTGTTGGTTTCACTCTGAAACACACAGAAACTATATTTAATTAAATCACAGCCTTTGCAGTTTGATAATCGCTGTGAATCATATCGTGATTTCAGTTTTCTTCCGATGAATCGTGCAGCTCCATCATCCAGATATCTCCAGCGCATGAACTCTGAGTAAACATCCCATCACACACAGTTGACTCCTGTCTTCATTACAGGCCACGGGCTTCATCTTATTCCCATCCGGATGAGCTCTGGAGACACAAACGTCCATACCTGCCCTCATCAATCTCCAGCAGCTGAACACAAACTCGTGTCTCCGCTCGTTGCAACATTCATCAATGCGGCTGCTAATGTATTCAATCAGTAAATTAATTTAGCCGCGCGTGTTTACGGGATCGAAGCGATCAGAGCGATTGATTAAAGCGGAATAAGTGAGGGAATATTGATCACTGCCAGCAGAGATTAAAAAAAGAGCTGATGACGGATGCGTATCGAGCGGATAATGACTGGAAGTGCATTTGAACAGTCGTTTCTCTCTCGGATGCAGGAACTGCAACTTTCATCGCAGCTGTAACACAGATTATTGAGCGCTGATGATCTCAGCAAACGAAATCAGGGTAACGTACCGACTGACAGGGCAATAACCGCGGTAAACCAAAGAGAGGACTTCAACTAACTAGTTAAAGTGGTATTTTACTGTAAAAACTAGTGGTTTATTCCCAGGGTTGCCAGGTTTTCACAAAAACCCACCCAATTGCTACTCAAAACTAGCCCAATCACGTTTCGGGGGGTCCTCTCACATTCTGGGGGGAAAAATGTGCTTTTTGGCAGGGTTCCCTTGGTAAAATTCACATTCCAGGGGCTAAAAATCATGTTATCTGGGATCACTTCAACCCGCGGACATGAAAAACAACCCGCGGCAACCTGCGGAAAACCGCAGACTTGGCCACACTGTTTCCAAATCAAATTAGCAGCAGGTAAAAAATTTATTTTATTTCCCATTTTATTTATCTTAAATCTTATTTCACAATACTACTAAGTATTTTCACCATTAACTCAAATAAAAAATGTGTTATATTTTAAATAATATTTTAAAAATTACTTTTTTTGGCTAAACAAGTGCATTAAATAAATAAACAAATAAAAGTTTCTTGATTTAATTTGATTCAAATTATTGTTTAATTTAAAACCAGATGGACACAAACCAAACAATCTGATTATTTATAACAAATTAATGACAAATCAAAAATAAAAGACTCAAAATAGTATAATATTATGAATAAAAAATGTAAACAAATACCAGTCAAAAGTTTGAGGTCTTTTATTCATCAAGGATGCATAAATTTGATCAAAAGTGACAGTAAAGCCATTTATAATGTTCTTTTTCAAATAAATGCTGTTCTTTTGAACTTTCTATTCATTAAAGAATCCAGAAAAACAAAATATATCACAGTTTCTACAAAAATATTTCAACATTGATAATAATCATAAATGTTTCTTGAGCAGCAAATCATCATATCAGAATGATTTCTGAAGGATCATGTGACACTGAAGACTGGAGTAATGATGCTGAAAATTCAGGTTTGATCACAGGAATAAATTACACTTTACTATATATTCACATAGAAAACAGCTGATTTACATTGTAAAAATATTTCTCTATTTTTACTGTATTTTTGATCAAATAAATGCAGCCTTGGTGAGCAGAAGAGACTCTTTCAAAAATCTTACCGACCCCAAACTTTTGAATGCTAGTGTAAATCGCTCAGTACAAATCAATGACAGTTATGGGAATCTCTACTGTCCATTCCAGCCCAGATCAGCAGTCAGACAAATGAATGCAAGGACATCCGCACGTCTCGCTGTATCAGCACCGTCTCCATCTGTTACGCCGTCAGCTCATCTCCACCATACGCTACCGTCACCCTCACTGACCCTTGACCTCTGCTCACAGTCACCTCAGCGCCAGACTCATGTATCGGTATAGCATCGACCGGCCCAAATGCTGGATCAATGATGATTTCAAAACACGGATCATTGATTTCACTGCCGTCACAGAAATGGCAAGTTTAAGCCGCACAAGATTAAATATGAGCTTTTAAACATGACCATGTGACTGAATGAGAGGAAACTTCAGCTCACATCTGGGTCTTAAAGGGACAGTGTATCAGTTCACAACAAGGTAGTTCCTTTAAAGTCACCATGAAATCAAAACTGACTTTTCTTTTAATGAAATATTGCAGTGTTTATTGTAAATGATTTATCGGTGCACATCATTATTGTGTTAAATTCATGTTTCTCGTAATCTTGAATCAGAATATCTTCTCCTCCCTCTTGCAGCATCTCTTCTCTTCTCTGATGACGAGGGCGGGGCAACCTGTCACTCACATGAGATCCACCAATAGCAAACCACAACCATCCAATCAATTCCCCACAGACAAAATCAAGCCCCGCCCTACATTTGTTCTTGTTCCTGAAGCGTTTCACTCAGATATATGTCAAAATAGACAAGAAAAAACAAGTGCAACTTCAGTTTCACGGTAGCTAATGGGACGTTTTTGCAAAGCATTAACGAAATTCTGTTGATTCAAACTTTACTTTTGAAGATTTGAAGATTTTCAGCAAATAACGACAAACTGTGCATCTGTTTCTCACTCGAAGCTTCATATGAGAAATATAATGCACGAGTCATATGGACGACTGTTATTGATGATGTTTTTCATAATAACTCCATTATGAAGAACATCTGTTCTGTTCTTTGTGAGAAAAAAGTCATTTTTGGAGGTGAATTAATGCTTTAACACTTTTAAAATACAGAAATAGAGTTTGATAGGTAACTATTTCAACATTGGTAATAACCAGAAATGTTTCTACAGCATATTAGAATGATTTCTGAAGGATCATGTGACACTGAAGACTGGCGTAATGATGCTGAAAATTCAGCTTTGATCACAGGAATAAATTACACTTTACTATATATTCACATAGAAAACAGCTGATTTAGATTGTAAAAATATTTCACTATTTTTACTGTATTTTTGATCAAATAAATGCAGGTTTGGTGAGCAGAAAAATCATAATTATTCCAAACTTTTGGCCGTTAGTGTAATTGTTTTTGCTACTTTTCGGCCTACGGCTCATGAGACGCATGCGGTGGATTCAGTCATAATGAGGTCGACGGCGCTCCTGCCCTTCATGTAACGCCAGCTCAGCACAGATCCTCATCCCAGGACGGCATCACAGCTGTTCCTCCTGCAGAAGATCCTGTCACTTCATGATGAAACTACATCTCTGGACCAGAATAAAGAAATAAGAGCAGGACGTTCAGTTCTTCCCACACTGTTCACTGTCAGCATTATCGCCGGCCAGCAATTCACATGCCAGCAAAGCACTCGGACTGAGTGTCGAGTCAGAAAGAAAAAGTTCCAAAAAACACTGTTTTACAGGAGCTGCACCTAAAAATGTCTTCATGTTAGGCTCAAAATGACCACCAAACTGACAACTGAGATGATAACAGTCCAGAAACCTGCTGTCAGGAACATACTTCACCCTAAACTCAAGGAGAGAAGAAGCTTTGGTAACACTGTACAATTAGATCTTATTATATAATGCATTATATTATAATGCAACAATGAGCAATATATTTGTTACAGATAGTAAGGATAGTAAAATACAGCTGTTCATTGATTAGATCAGGTCCATAAACTTTATATCTCGCAATTCTGACTTTATAACCTGCAATTCTGACTTTATATCTCGCAATTCTGACTTTATATCTCGCAATTCTGACTTTACAACTCGCAATTCTGACTTTATATCTCGCAATTCTGACTTTATATCTCGCAATTCTGACTTTATATCTCGCAATTCTGACTTTATATCTCGCAATTCTGACTTTACAACTCGCAATTCTGACTTTATATCTCGCAATTCTGACTTTACATCTCGCAATTCTGACTTTATATCTCGCAATTCTGACTTTACAACTCGCAATTCTGACTTTACATCTCGCAATTCTGACTTTATATCTCGCAATTCTGACTTTACAACTCGCAATTCTGACTTTATATCTCGCAATTCTGACTTTACAACTCGCAATTCTGACTTTATATCTCGCAATTCTGACTTTACAACTCGCAATTCTGACTTTATATCTCGCAATTCTGACTTTACATCTCGCAATTCTGACTTTATATCTCGCAATTCTGACTTTATATCTCACAATTCTGACTTTATATCTCGCAATTCTGACTTTATATCACACAATTCTGACTTTATATCTCGCAATTCTGACTTTATATCTCGCGATTCTGACTTTATATCACACAATTCTGACTTTATATCTCACAATTCTGACTTTATATCTCGCAATTCTGACTTTATATCTCGCGATTCTGACTTTATATCACACAATTCTGACTTTATATCTCGCAATTCTGACTTTATATCACACAATTCTGACTTTATATCTCACAATTCTGACTTTATATCACACAATTCTGACTTTATATATCACAATTCTGACTTTATATCTCACAATTCGGACTTTATATCTCACAATTCTGACTTTATATCTCGCAATTCTGACTTTATATCACACAATTCTGACTTTATATCTCGCAATTCTGACTTTATATCTCGCGATTCTGACTTTATATCACACAATTCTGACTTTATATCACACAATTCTGACTTTATATCTCGCAATTCTGACTTTATATCTCGCGATTCTGACTTTATATCACACAATTCTGACTTTATATCTCGCAATTCTGACTTTATATCACACAATTCTGACTTTATATCTCACAATTCTGACTTTATATCACACAATTCTGACTTTATATATCACAATTCTGACTTTATATCTCACAATTCGGACTTTATATCTCACAATTCTGACTTTATATCTCGCAATTCTGACTTTATATCACACAATTCTGACTTTATATCTCGCAATTCTGACTTTATATCTCGCGATTCTGACTTTATATCACACAATTCTGACTTTATATCACACAATTCTGACTTTATATCTCACAATTCGGACTTTATATCTCGCAATTCTGACTTTATATCACACAATTCTGACTTTATAACTCGCAATTCTGACTTTATATCTCGCAATTCTGACTTTATATCTCGCAATTCTGACTTTATATCTTGCAATTCTGACTTTATATCTCGCAATTCTGACTTTATATCTTGCAATTCTGACTTTATATCACACAATTCTGACTTTATATCTCGCAATTCTGACTTTATATCTCGCAATTCTGACTTTATATCTCGCAATTCTGACTTTTTAACTCGCAATTCTGACTTTATATCTCGCAATTCTGACTTTATATCTCACAATTCTGACTTTATAACTCGCAATTCTGACTTTATAACTCGCAATTCTGACTTTATAACTCGCAATTCTGACTTTATAACTCGCAATTCTGACTTTATATCTCGCAATTCTGAATTTATATCTCGCAATTCTGAATTTATAACTCGCAATTCTGACTTTATAACTCGCAATTCTGACTTTATAACTCGCAATTCTGACTTTATATCTTGCAATTCTGACTTTATAACTCGCAATTCTGACTTTATATCTCGCAATTCTGACTTTATATCACACAATTCTGACTTTATATCACACAATTCTGACTTTATATCTCACAATTCTGACTTTATATCTCGCAATTCTGACTTTATAACTCGCAATTCTGACTTTATATCTCGCAATTCTGACTTTATATCACACAATTCTGACTTTATATCTCACAATTCTGACTTTATATCACACAATTCTGACTTTAAATCTCACAATTCTGACTTTATATCTCGCAATTCTGACTTTATATCACACAATTCTGACTTTATATCTCACAATTCTGACTTTATATCACACAATTCTGACTTTAAATCTCACAATTCTGACTTTATACCTCGCAATTCTGACTTTATATCTCGCAATTCTGACTTTATAACTCACAATTCTGACTTTATATCTCACAATTCTGACTTTATATCACACAATTCTGACTTTATACCTCGCAATTCTGACTTTATATCTCGCAATTCTGACTTTATATCACACAATTCTGACTTTATATCTCGCAATTCTGACTTTATATCACACAATTCTGACTTTATATCTCGCAATTCTGAGAAAAAAGTTTTTATTTTTTTATTTCATGGCGGAAATAAGCTTCCATACAACTATATCCTCCTGATTTTCAATGTAAAAAATAAATATTACTTAAATTCTTAAATATATTGTATAGACTGTTTAAATTTATGCTGATTTAAATAATAAAAAATAAATCATTACAGTAATGACAATCATCATTGACGCCAACAAAAAAACAAATGTGAAAAATTCAGATGCATTAGAGTAATGAGAATTTGGGTAAAAAAAATCGTAATCATGTAAAAATGGGATTCATTCGCTTTCTGCAAAAATATATTATTATTGTTTTTTCATTTAGATTTTGGGCAGAAATGTGACCTGGACCTGTTGTTGTGAGATTGACCTAATTATGCATGATATTAAAAAAGCTGAGATTTCACACACAGTGATAAAAGGAATTTCAGGCATTTCAGTGAGAGATAACACGCGACACGGAGTTCATAATGTGCCGCAGACGAGCTGAAGGAAGTTGTTAGCAGCATTTCAATTTGAGTGATACATTTACAAGTCTGTAGACAGCAATATCAAATGGAAAGCTGCTGTCGATTACAACAGCTGGCACCAAAATAAAGCATTGGGCCTGATGCATATAACACTCCCGCGCTTTCCTCCTTCTTTATGCGCCATCTCTTCACAGAGGAGAAATAATAACCCGAAGATGGAGTAATCCAGCCAGATGAACTGTGTATACATATGTATGTCTCAGGGAATTTAATATAAAGAAAATTTGATTACGGTGGCTTGAGATCGCGAGCGGTGGAGGGAAATGTCTTTATTGGTGCAGCGAGACGAGAAAGAGAGGCTGCTTTGGAGTTCGAGGCCCATTAATAATCGCTAACTTCATTTGAGACACTACCAGCAAAAAGCATCTTAAGAAAGTCTTTATGAGGGGGCGGAAGTCGCAGCGGAGCCGGAAGCGAGGCATCGAGGGAGTGAATCAACCCGTCGCAATTAAAACACTCGTTTACAGACACGCAATCGATGACGGAGAGCCGGCTGATCCTCGTGTTTCATATCTCTAACTTCTAACACTTGTTAGTGTCCAGCAGCGACTGACACGCCGCTCCTCCCTGAGGAATGATGGGAAGAGAAGTGCGTCCTCTCACCTCTTCCTTCAGCTAATTGGAGTTTTATTTCATGCAATCGATTCATTTCTATCTCAGACGCTGATATATTGATCGTCTGTCAGCACAAACACTCTCCTCAGCTCACTTATGCATAAATGTACATAAAGGTTTGGAATAACTCAGATATTTTTTATGCTTATGATTTTTCTGCTCACCAAGGCTGCATTTATTTGATAAAAAATACAGTAAAAATTGTGAAATATTTTTACAATGTAAATCAGCTGTTTTCTATGTTAATATATAGTAAAGTGTAATTTATTCCTGTGATCAAAGCTGAATTTTCAGCATCATTACTCCAGTCTTCAGTGTCACATGATCCTTCAGAAATCATTCTAATATGATGATTTGATGATCAAGAAACATTTATGATTATTATCAATGTTGAAAACAGTTTTTTGGTGATACATTTTATTTTTCAGGATTCTTTGATGAATAGAAAGTTCAAAAGAACAGCATTTATTTGAAATTTTTAACATTATAAATGTCTTTAAAATCAATTTATACAAACCTTTCAATGGTGTATGACTGTTTCCACAAAAATATGAAGCAGCACAACTATTTTAAACAGCAAATCATCATATTAGATTGATTTCTGAAGGATCATGTGACACTGAAGACTGGAGTAATGATGCTGAAAATTCAGCTTTGATCACAGGAATAAATTACACTTTACTATATATTCACATAGAAAACAACTGATTTACATTGTAAAAATATTTCACAATTTTTACTGTATTTTTAATCAAATAAATGCAGCCTCTGTGAACAGAAAGAGACTTAAATATTAATTATTCCAAAACTTTTGACTGTCCTACCTAGACAGCATTTAAGCATCACGAAGGCTTCCTCTCAGTCACACTCACAGAGAAATAGTTTGAGAACTCTATATTCTGACAATAATCTTGTAAGAAACTTTTGCCTTCTTTTCCTTTAAAATGAAAATGACATTTAATTATGAGACGAGAAATACAGCCCAGAGGAAAAGAGATAAACCGCTGGGAAGAGAGAGAGAGAGAGAAAGAGAGAGAGGGAGAGAGAGAGAGAGAGAGGGATTATCACGGAGCGAGAGTGAGTGAGTTATAAAGTATCAGAGACGAGAGAAACGGAGCTGAGACTGATAACACTGCGGAAGAGAGAAATGAAACATGTAGGAAAAGAAAGTGAGAGACTGAATTGCCACAAAAGAAGAAGAAGATGATCTTATTAGTGAAAGTTGAAGGAATAGTTCAGCCAAGAATGAAGATTCTGTCATCATTTACTCACACAAAATGACCAAAAACATCATAAAATAAAATACCATGCACTATATTTAGTCATTTTTAGTTTGTTTAAATATGCCTATATAATTTTTATTCTTAGTTGAATGATCAAATATAACTATATTATTTATTATTTAATCGTTCTGAAATGCTCTATGGTGTTTTTGGAGTTTGACAGTCACTGATTTCATTGCAAGGAGTCGATCAGCGGCTGAAAACGGCAGCGAGGTTAGTGTGTAAACGATGACAGCGTGTTCATATATGGGTCAGTCTCGCTGAGAGAGGTGAATATGAGAGAGCGTGTGCGGTAAACGAGTTCAGGTGTAAAGCGCTTTCTGATTATTGACTCTGAAAGTGAAGAATCTCATTAAAACGAGTCGCGCTTATTGCAGCCCTTGTCATAACATGAGGATAAAGAGACAAACAACCCGAACACTTTAATCACACTAACTGTGTAAAGACGGCGCTGAGAAGATCCTTGTCAAAGCTGCTGCTTTTTACACCCTGAATAAACTCATTCAAGTTGATCAAATCAAGGGAGGAATGAACATTCATCTCCGAGTGAAACTGTAAAAGTCCATCAAGATGTTTCCTCCTTTCTCTAAGCTTTTGTTAATTGGTTTATTGAACCTTTAGTCAAGTCGTGGTTCATTTATAAAGCATGATTAAAAACAACAGACATTGTACTAAAGTGTACAATAAAGAAAAATGCAGTAACTCCAAAATTAAACAACAGACACTAATATACAGAAGAAATATTATACTTTACTGCCATTAAATTGAGCACAAAAGACAACAAGTTTTGCAACAAAAACATAAATAATTATGGCATTCATTCTGAATAATTACTCATTCGAATGTATTTTTAAGCAATTAACAGCTAACAAAGCAGACTGTAGTTGTACATAATGTTTTCCAGATCACTTTATAAAAATTAACATTGACAGTTTGAATTGTGGATTATTTTACAAATCTAAAACCAAAAATTCAAATTTCTACTTTCTTTAATTTGAATTGCATATCTGCATCCTCAATTCAAATTCAGGCACTGACTAGGAATGTAAATATTAAAATAATAATGGCAAAATATATGACAAATATGGAGCTATTTTCTGAGACATTTGATTTCTGATTTCAGTAACAGTGAAAACTAGGGCTGGGACGTTATCTCCCGTTTCCATACTATCACGATACTTGGGTGCCGATACGATATGTATTGTATAAATTGTATAAATTAAATACAGATTAATCCTTATTAAAGTTACAGTCAAGAGCAGTGAGTCTTTGTTGTTTGATTAACGTTAAAACAAAGACAGCAGCAGGTTTATTAGGCTGCTGTCACTTTAAGAGCTGCACGTGTTTTATTTATCATCTGTTTATGTTCACTTAAAGGGGACATAACATGAAAATCTGACTTTTTCTGTGTTTAAGTGCTATAATCGGGTCCCTGGTGCATCTACCAACCCAGAAAACGTGAAAAATGACAACCCAGTAATTTTGTTTTAGCAAGCATTTCTCTGCAAGTATGTGAAAAAACGAGCCGCTCAGATTTCGCTCCCTTTGTGACATAGGAAGGGGATCTTATTATAACATTACCACCCCTCAAGCTGCACATTTCCACCCACAGGTACGCTATGTATTGTAGGCGACCATACGGGTTTTGCACAAAAGTTTAACATGACGGCACATGCTAGTGGATGAGTTGAATCAACTCCACAGCAACTACATAAATTTATCCACTAACCATTCAGAAACATCTAAAAGTTGTAACTTCTTCCTGAGTCTCTCCATCAGTGTCGACTCCGGTTTGAACAATGTAAGGCTGAACACCTGTTACTGACAATCCTCATTTTGGCTGCGTGAGATTCTCCAGCTTTGTTGTTGTTGAGCGACCGAAGCGTGAGCTGTTAAAGCTCCGCCCTCTTCTGGAAAGGGGGCGGGAGCAGCAGCTCATTTGCATTTAAAGGGACACACACAAAAACAGCGTGTTTTTACCCAAATAGGGGCAAATTTGACAAGCTATAATAAATGATCTGTGGGGTATTTTGAGCTGAAACTTCACAGACACATTCTGGAGACACCAGAGACTTATATTACATCTTGTGAAAGGGGCATAAAAGGTGCCCTTTAAGATTTAACAGACTATGCTTACTAGGATACATGGCATTTTTTAATGTAATTTTGTGTGAATATGTCCGTTCGAGCGCAAGAAGACAGGCTCTTGCGCTCGATTCAGCATTCGCACGCTGTCTGATGCAGCACTGGCCTGATTGGGCAAGTGACAGTAGCGTTAACTGTCCTGAACAACGTTTACACTGACCCCGGGCCATCGGGCAGTCCTTACTGTCGAGCCCTGCCGTCTTCTGAAATAAAAGGGGCAACTTTCCCCTGCCTCGTCTATAAGCAAGGACTAAAATAAAGCAATTTAATATGAATTAATATCCATTTAAAAAAATGTTAGAATCCTAAAAAAAAATGATTTTTCTCCCCAGCCCTACTACCAACCAGTATGCTTATAATAATAATAATTTAATTTATAAAAATTTATAATAATTTCAAATAATGTGATAACAAAATACCAGACTGCTATATAAAGCAGCATAACAGATAGTTTTTGTTCAGCTAAAATAACTGGATGTGGAAGCTGCGCCACTAATGTGTGAAAATAAAACAGGATCTCACCCACTCTCTCTCTCTCTCTCTCTCTCTCACTCTCTCTCTCTCACTCACACACACACACACACACACACACACACACACATACACACATTGCTTGACTTCATGAGACACAGGAGCCAAACCTTCAGCCCCATTATCTCATTAGAAGTGTGTGTGTGTGTGTGTGTGACAGCAGTTCAGATTAGTTCTGAAAGCATCAGACCTCTTGATCTCACTGTCTACCTGACCTACACCTGTTCAGCCTCGACCCTCACGCTGCACAGACCGCCACAGACCACCAGAGACCACCGCAGCGCCTCGACATGCTTGACTTTCACCCTTCTGGCCAAGGTCCACTATTTACAGACGCGCCGCTGATGTTCGAGGAGCAGGAGATCAAACACTGTTACTGTGAAGATCACAAATGAACTTCTCCATTAATAGCTTGACTAGACGCAAAACATCATCCACAGCCTCAAAATACACTCCGTCAGCGATGTAAGCGTTCTTTCATCAGCGCTGAGTTGCACAACGTGACGCTCAAAGTTCAACTTTGACCCCGCTTGCAGTTGACCTTTCAACACACAGTCAATGATTATTGAACAATCACATGGTGTGTGTCTCAGGACAGAATAAGAATGGAAGAAATGGATTAAAGATCGTTAATTTAGATTGACGAATGACGACAACGAACACATCACAATATTCCTCATTTAAATAATTCATACGCAGAATAAAGGGGCGGGGCCTGGTAGAGTTAGTTGAAACTGGCGGATATGGTAAGGGGAGGGACATTTCCCAAACACCAATCACAACACACTGCTCCAGCCGACCAATCAGAGCACATTGTGCTTTTCAGAAGGAGGGGCTTCATAGAGACAGGAACTAAACAGAGCGTTACTGACAGACTGGGAAGAGAGGAGCTGAACAATGGAGAATATGAGGAAAATAATCAACATTCAAGCAGGAAAACCTGTTCTAGTAGAGCACAAAAACAACATCAAGATTTTGAGAAAGTGCATAATATGCTCTTTAAATGCCTAGATGATGCACTTAAATAACTGAAAAACAAAGTGTGGAATGTTGAAGTACACTATATATACAGTAAGTGCATCATGTCGTAAAATCACACTTTTCACACGGAGGTCAAAGCGGCACTAAAGCTCTGACTCGAGTCACGTGAAAGAGATTTCATGGATTCGCATATGAACCCAAAAAAGCTCATTTTATTGGTAGGATCAGATTTTTATCCAGAATACAGATTTGGTACAGCGTGACTCCTCTGCATGCAAACTGGGGGAAAGTGAGCCGGAGGGCCGTAATTACCACAGCCTACAGGTGTGACATCATTCACGCTGGCTGTTGTCGGGGACGCCCAGGGTCTCATGGCATGATGGGTAACTGGATGAAAGCAATTCATTTTTATCTTGGCTCAGTCATGGCTAAAGAGATTATTTATTACTCATGAAGTATAAGGGGTCTGGAGGCTTTCTGTTGGGGGATATTGGAGAATTCATAAAAATACACAGAACAAACGTCACCGAAACACTTCAAGACCTGCCGAAAATAATGGAGAAGTTTAGAACGATGCAGATCCAGGGAATATTAGATGTGCTTAGATCTGAAGAGCAGATCATCACACCCCACAGGAGAAACATAAAGCACATTTTCACTTTAATATGTCAACTTAGTTTCTTTTAGAAAGCAATGAGACTAAATAGAGAGCAAAAAGAGACATTTCACTTGGAAAACAGACCCAGTAATCTCACATGTGTCTTCTTTAGAGTTTCAAAGAGTCTCAAACTTGCTTGGATTTGATACCTAGTCATTTAAAACTGAGAGATCTCAAAATGAGCGCACATTTTTCATCAAAAGATCTGTGTTGCTATATTCATTCTCTCTTACTAAATGACAGTTATTGACTCATTTGTGACTATTTTATTTCTCCTGAGGAATATTAGATACATCTGAGACAACAGACAAAGGATGATACTTAAATGAAGCTCACAAAGAAGTTCAGACCAAGAGGAAAGTAAAGGAAAGACTGACCTTTCAATGCTGCTGTATTGATTTCCTAAATGGCAAAGATTCCATAGGAAAGTTTACATGGTTCAATTCGATATACAGCAGATCTTAATTAGAGCATAACGTTTGAGAAAAGAAATATATGTATCGACACTGTCAATAACCGTAAAGATTTAGAGGGAACAGAAATTACTAACCACAGCAATATCACACTCGCAAGCTTGCTGTTTTAGACTCAAACCAAAAATTCAATAACAAGAAGTTCATATTGAGCATTTTAGACACAATATTCCCAGTTTGATTCGCCAATGTAAACAGATGTAATCAAAGCCACGGGTGAATTACCTGCTGAGCGTCTCAGAGCAACACAGGTAGCCGTCGAATCAGCCATGGTTTTTTCTTGAATATATCAGTGTTTTGAACAAATCAAATAAATGAATGACTGAGTGAGTCACTCATAAAGACTACTGAATAAACCAGTGTTTTTCACGAATGAGTTGAGTGAATGATTCAAATACTCACTCATTTCTTGTTTTGTTCCGAAATGAATCAGTGTTTTTGATCAGATCGGTTGAGTGAATGATTCAATTCCTCAGACATCCCTTGTTTTGTTCCTGAATGAATCAAGGTTTTAAACGAGTCTTTTGAATGAATGATTCAGTGACTCATCTCTTGGATGTGTCCGAAAACTAAGGCAGCAGACTTGTTACCTCACTGCCTTATCAGGCAATGACTTTCTAGGCAGCATTTGCGCGTGAAGTAACCTCACGAAATTGATTTCGGACAGACTTTGAGGCAGCGTAATGGTTTAATGATCTACAGCAAAATAGAGAGAACTTTGGTGATAACTAAGCGGAAATTTAATTACTACAATAGAAATTTCTTGCTAGAAATGACATTAGATAAATATTATACATCTATGCTGCCTTCAAAAATTGATCAGATGAAATTATCTCAGGAGACAGAAAGTGAAGCTAACATTGAATTCGGAAGTGCCTTGATGCCTTTGAAGCTTTTGGACACAGCATGTGTTTTGTTCCTGAATCAATCAGTGTTTTCAAACAAATCATATGAATGAATTAATCATTAGTCAGTCACAAAGATAGTCGCTTGTCGCCATCTACTGGTGTAATATATAACCTGGTGTATACGCATACACTTAAGCCAGACATAAAATGTCTTGGATGTCATATATTAGATATCAAAATATCTTATTGTAAACAAAGATGCACAAACATGCTTTATAATCAAAACATGAACAAAAATAAGTTACAGTTTAAAATGCTAAAACCATAGATGAGCAGATTCAGAATCACACGCACACATTTACAAGAGCCGATTATAAGATTTCAAACTGAATCAATGGACTTTGCTAAATGCAGTCCTAATTTATACTTTACAGAAATTCTGGAACTGGTTTTTACCACTAAAGCACAATGAAACACAGTCTTGAGCTTTCTTCTGGAACTAGAACAAGACTGAAATCTTGAAGGCTGCGAGAACTTTGACAGTGATCTTAGAATAGCTTCAGCTGGACCAATTGAGTTCTTAGCATATGAGCAGGTTTGGAACCTCAAAATTAGATTTAGGAGCTAATAAACAGCTGCACATATCGACAGAGTGAAGTGAGATAATATGATCTGTGTCTGATTTCCTGTTAACCGCATAGAGTGTCCATAAAGACATCTGCTGAAATATGATCAAGACCTGGAAGAGCTTCACCTTCAAGCTGTTTGTTAGATAATGCCAAAGGCATTGCTAAAGACGCATTAGATCTCAGATCAGCTCTTACATTCTCACGTCATAGTGGACACAGTCTAGAAAAACCTGATCTCAGACCAGCTATTTATCATTCTGAAATGTGACAGCTTTCATCTGTGGCTGCATGAAGGGCTTAATGAACTTCATACACTCTAAAAAATGTTTTTGTTAAAAACAACCCAAGTTGGGTTGAAAATGGACAAACCCAGCAATTGGGATGTTTTAACCCAGTGAATGGGTTGTTTTAACCCAGCAATTGGGATGTTTTAACCCAGCAATTGGGATGTTTTAACCCAGCGAATGGGATGTTTTAACCCAGCGATTGGGTTGTTTTAACCCAGCGAATGGGTTGTTTTAACCCAGCGAATGGCTTGTTTTAACCCAGCGAATGGGATGTTTTAACCCAGCGAATGGCTTGTTTTAACCCAGCGAATGGGATGTTTTAACCCAGCGAATGGCTTGTTTTAACCCAGCGAATGGGATGTTTTAACCCAGCGTTTGGGATGTTTTAACCCAGCGAATGGCTTGTTTTAACCCAGCGAATGGGATGTTTTAACCCAGCGAATGGCTTGTTTTAACCCAGCGAATGGGATGTTTTAACCCAGCGAATGGCTTGTTTTAACCCAGCGAATGGGATGTTTTAACCCAGCGTTTGGGATGTTTTAACCCAGCGAATGGCTTGTTTTAACCCAGCGAATGGGATGTTTTAACCCAGCGAATGGCTTGTTTTAACCCAGCGAATGGGATGTTTTAACCCAGCGAATGGGTTGTTTTAACCCAGCGATTAGGATGTTTTAACCCAGCGAATGGCTTGTTTTAACCCAGCGAATGGCTTGTTTTAACCCAGCGAATGGCTTGTTTTAACCCAGCGAATGGCTTGTTTTAACCCAGCGAATGGGATGTTTTAACCCAGCGAATGGGTTGTTTTAACCCAGCGATTAGGATGTTTTAACCCAGCGACTGGGATGTTTTAACCCAGCGAATGGGTTGTTTTAATCCAGCGAATTGGTTTGTTTTAACCTAGTGGTTGGGTTAAATTTTTGCCCAACCTGCTGGGTAGTTTTTTTTAGTTTTATTTAACTCAACTATTGTTAAAAAAATACTGTATTTCTTGCTTAAAATGAACCCAATGTATGTTGGAAATGAACATTTGTTAACATGTTTAATAAAAGAACATTTATTAATAAGTTTAATGAATAATAATTAACCAATAAACATGTATTAAACTGCTTATTAATAAATGTACCTTTTGATTATTATTGTTGCCTCTAGTAATTATGTGTCTGATTTTTATTTTCCAACCTATTTTGGGTTCATTTTAAGCCAACCATACAATCATTTTTAAACAACAGTTGAGTTAAATAAAACTGCCCAGCACGTTGGTCAAACATTTAACCCAACCATTGGGTTAAAACAACCTAATCGCCGGGTTTGTCCATTTTCAACCCAACTTGGGTTGTTTTTAACCCAGCATTTCTTAGAGTGTATGATCAAGATCATTAAACCAACCAATCATGTATATAAAATCTGCTGGAGAGCGTGACCTGCTGTGATTTCATCGTGTCCTATAGCACAAGAAGATTTCTATGTAGTTGCTAGGGTCTTCGGAGGGGTTTCTAAGGCATTGCTAGGTGGTTGCAAATTGGTCTAAAGCAAAAGTGTCTGTTTGGATATCGAGTGAGCTTCCATCTAATGAAGCATCCTAATGCAACCTCAAATGACCGATCTGCTGCACACACTGCCGTTCTACACTTGAAGTGCATGGAGACTCAAAATGAATTTCAATACAGGTAATGTGTGAAGAACGACTCTAATTGGGTAAAAATTTTGCGTAAAACACTGCTAATTAAGTGCAATTCTGTGACTGAGAGTTGACGATAGTCCCATCTGTTTGAGTGTGACTGGAGGAAAACGCTGATGGGAAGGAAGGGAAGAGAAGAACTGTGTTGTTTATGTCATCGCCTGGTGCTTAAGCTTTGGAGGAGAGCTCTATTTCAGGCTTGATTCGCCTCTCTGGCCCTGAAGGACTCGACAGATAATGCACGTTCTCCTCACAGCGCCCCAGAGGATACACAGCCCCGTTACCGACCACCAGCACTGAGGAACTTCACGGGCCATAGATCACCGGCACACGCGCCCATCCCACAGGAGCCCGACAGGGAGGGAGAGCGAATCATCATACCGACAAAACCCACAGTGATCCATCATTCAGAGAGAGTGAAGAAAGACAGAGAAAAGAGAGTGGGAGAAAAGAAAGAGAGAAAAACATAGCGGTAGCTGGGAGTCACATGAAAATAAACAAAACCGTTTACACTGCAGACGCGTTTAACAAATGAACATGTCTTCATACTAGCTATGTTTCCATCAAAGTGAATGCAATTGATTTATATTTATTTATTTCAAAAGGAATATCAGAAAAACAGTTTTCAGAGATAATGAACACAAACAGCCAGTCATTCATTTTCATTTGGTCACCATGACTAGCAGTAGATGGTGTATTATTGACAACTTTATTGAAAAATATATGCATGCAAGATCACAGAAGATACAGACAGATGATAGATAGATAGATAGATAGATAGATAGATAGATTTTATATACATTATTGGATGGTTTAATAATCTTAATCATACACTAAAAAATGCAGGGTTAAAAACAACCAAAGTTGGGTTGAAAATAGACAAACCCAGTGACTGGGTTGTTTTAACCCAGCGGTTGGGTTAAATGTTTGCCCAACGTGCTGGGCAGTTTTATTTAACCCATTTAACCCCAAAATTTACCCCAAACATTTAACCAAACCGCTGGGTTAAAACAACCCAATCGCTGGGTTAAAACAAACCCATTCACTGGATTAAAACATCCCATTCGCTGGGTTAAAACAACCCAATCGCTGGGTTAAAACAAACCCATTCACTGGATTAAAACATCCCATTCGCTGGGTTAAAACAACCCAATCGCTGGGTTAAAACAACCCATTCGCTGGGTTAAAACAACCCAATCGCTGGGTTAAAACAGCCCATTCGCTGGGTTAAAACGACCCAATCGCTGGGTTAAAACGACCCATTCACTGGATTAAAACATCCCATTCGCTGGGTTAAAACAAACCAGTTCACTGGATTAAAACAACTCATTCGCTGGGTTAAAACAACCCAATCGCTGGGTTAAAACAACCCATTCGCTGGGTTAAAACAACCCAATCGCTGGGTTAAAACAGCCCATTCGCTGGGTTAAAACGACCCAATCGCTGGGTTAAAACGACCCATTCACTGGGTTTAAAACCACCCAATCGCTGGGTTAAAACGACCCAATCGCTGGGTTAAAACGACCCATTTGCTGGATTTAAAACAACCCAATCGCTGAGTTAAAGCAACCCATTCGCTGGGTTAAAACGACCCAATCGCTGGGTTAAAACAGCCCAATCGCTGGGTTAAAACAGCCCATTTGCTGGGTTAAAACGACCCATTCGCTGGATTTAAAACAACCCAATCGCTGAGTTAAAGCAACCCATTCGCTGGGTTAAAACGACCCAATCGCTGGGTTAAAACAGCCCAATCGCTGGGTTAAAACAGCCCATTCGCTGGGTTAAAACGACCCAATTGCTGGGTTAAAACGACCCATTCACTGGATTAAAACATCCCATTCGCTGGGTTAAAACAAACCAGTTCACTGGATTAAAACAACTCATTCGCTGGGTTAAAACAACCCAATCGCTGGGTTAAAACAACCCATTCGCTGGGTTAAAACAACCCAATCGCTGGGTTAAAACAGCCCATTCGCTGGGTTAAAACAACCCAATCGCTGGGTTAAAACGACCCATTCACTGGGTTTAAAACCACCCAATCGCTGGGTTAAAACGACCCAATCGCTGGGTTAAAACGACCCATTTGCTGGATTTAAAACAACCCAATCGCTGAGTTAAAGCAACCCATTCGCTGGGTTAAAACGACCCAATCGCTGGGTTAAAACAGCCCAATCGCTGGGTTAAAACAGCCCATTTGCTGGGTTAAAACGACCCATTCGCTGGATTTAAAACAACCCAATCGCTGAGTTAAAGCAACCCATTCGCTGGGTTAAAACGACCCAATCGCTGGGTTAAAACAGCCCATTCGCTGGGTTAAAACGACCCAATTGCTGGGTTAAAATGACCCAATTGCTGGGTTTAAAACGACCCAATCGCTGGGTTAAAACGACCCAATTGCTGGGTTAAAACGACCCATTCGCTGGGTTTAAAACAACCCAATCGCTGAGTTAAAGCAACCCATTCGCTGGATTAAAACAACCCATTCGCTGGGTTTGTCCATTTTCAACCCAACTTGGGTTGTTTTTAACTCAGCATTTTTTAGAGTGTAGATAGATAGATAGATAAAGTTAAAGATAAAATAGTAAGTAAATTTTATTTATATAGCACATTTAAACACAGCAAAGCTGACCAAAGTGCTGAACAGAGTATAGAAAAATAATAATAAATAAAATAAAATCAGAATAAAACAACATAGAAGACAATATAAAATAAATAAAATAATAAAATAGATAAAATTAAACATTTAAATTACAACTTAAAAACAAATTTTTAAAAACAAACTTAAAAACAAACAAAAAAAGAGCTTCAAATTACTTTTTTGCTTTCATATTTCTAACAATAATAAAATAAATCTGTGCCATTTATAGCTTCCTTCGTGCATTGTTCAAAATTTGGCTTTGCCTTAGTCCATTGTGTTCAGTTTTCAGTGTGACGTTAGTTGACATTCCAATTTATGTAACTGTAATGCAGCGGAGCACGTGACCTGCACTGTCTTCACTCATTTGCATAAAATATAACTTTTCTCAACTTTGTCTCACCGCCACCAGCTCTACCTCCGGATCGGCAACACTGAAAACGAACTGCTTTTCTGGTGGCTTAGAAGCGCAGCAACTTCCAGCAATGATTGCAGGCTCGTTCCAGTGTCAGTGAACGCGCGCGCCTCCGCTTTGCATGCGGGACGGCAGGCGATGCATCAAAAGATGACAGCTCCCCCATTCTTCTTTAAATAAGATCGCTGGGTGGAGAGTCCTGGCTGGGCCGTAACTTTAATCATTCATCTAAATAAGAGCTGCACGAGCGCGAGTCCCGCACTACGAGCTTCGAGCGGCGGCGGCGCACCGGCCGGCCGTAAGGAATAAGAAGTGACGGCGCTCCGGCGCATTCCTCATTTGTAAACGTGTAAACATATATTTGAGTCAGATTGCCGACGGGCGCCCGAGCCCTCCGCAGATTTATGTATTGAGTGAGTTTTAAAATTCAGATGGGTGGCGGGGTGAGAGGGAGAAGTATCCCGTCTTTAAGATGAGCGACACTAAGTGACAGTGATTGATGCCCTCTCCACTCCCGCTGCGAGACAAATCAACAGAAAAATATACGAAATAAAAAAGGAATATAGCAAACGCAGACAGCAGGAGCACGAGCGCGCAAAGACACATCTACATAATGAAAAGAGGAGGGGAGGAAAACACACCCGAGGGAAACATCGAGGAGCGATTGCGGCTTGGGAGGAATCTGGAGGGTTAGAGGACTGGAAGAGGGGAAAATGACAAACACAGACGGCAGGATTGTCAGAGTGCTGCAGGTTCGCAGGCCGCGCTCATTAGCAGCAGTGTGACGGATCTGACATCACCTGTGTGCTTCACTGGAAAGTCATCACGAAATCAAAACATTTTTATGGAATATTGCAGTGTTTATTCTAAATGATTTATCGGTGCACATCATTATTGTGTTAAATTCATGTTCCTCATAATCTTGAATCAGAATATCTTCTCCCTCTTGTAGCATCTCTTCTCTGATGATGAGGGCGGGGCAACCTGTCACTCACATGAGATCCACCAATAGCAAACCACAACCATCCAATCAATTCCCACAGACAAAATCAAGCCCCGCCCTACATTTGTTCTTGTTCGTCAATGATATCGGGTTGATATCAAATGAAATCGGGTCCCCCATCAAAATCGTGTCTGTCTAAAAAGTATATACAAATGATATTAATTTAAAATAAGCATAGCTTACTATATGTGTAAGAAAACTAATTAATGCATAATAAAACCAATTGAACATACACTTGATTAACTGTTAATTAATGAATAATAATAATAATAGTCTATTAAGTAAATAATTTAACATCATTAATTTGTTTTGTTTATAACTGAAATATTTGGACATTTAACACTTAATTTAACACATAATTACATTAAAGATGATTGTGAATACATGCAAATGCATATATAAACTAAGCTATCAGGCTAATTGGGTTTCACTCTAAAAAATAACCGTAAAAAAACTAAATAAATTTACGTAATGAAATACCGTTTTCCACTGAAACAGTAATATACCATAAAAACAATGCATTCTGGGTAATATTTGTCATTTTAAGAAAAGAGGCCTATAGGCTACTTTCTCGAAAAACGACAAATAATACTACCCAGAATGCATTGTTTTTACAGTATATTACTTCTGTATATTACAATGCATTTTGGGTAATATTCTTTGTCGTTTTTGAGAAATTAACCTATAGGCCTCTTTTAATAAAATGACGAATATTACCCAGAATGCATGGTATGTTACTGTTTCAATGGAAAACGGTATTTTACTGTGTACATTTGATTAGTTTTTTTACACTTATTTCTTTAGAGTGTGTATGCTAAGCTAGTACATAATCTAAATAATAAAGACATAAATGGTTAATTATAACGTAGTTAAAACAGCATTCATCATAACATGATTTTGTATGAATTGTAATCAGGCGCTAAAAGCAATTTGAACCATTGGGATCGCTTGGGGTCCTAATGGAGACTCGATTTCGGGTGGGGGGGATCTGATTTGCCACTACACCGTTTCACTCGGATATACGTCACAATAGGGAAGAAAAGACTAGCACAGCTTCACTTTCATGACTTTAAAGAGTGAAACATCCAAACAAAGTGAAACTATGAACTTTAACCTTGTTCCTCTCCTGTGCTTTGATCACGGCTGCATATTAATATGATGAAATTCCAATGTGTGTGTTGTGATTATGAGTTGATATTGTGCTGAACACACTAGATGCAGTAATTGGAGCACAGTGTGTGTGTGTGTGTGTGTTCATAACCCACATCACCTCACAGCCGGTGAAAAACACCAGGGTCAGTGTCTACCCGAGCCCTCGTATCGCCTCCAGAGTCCACCGGTGAAAAATACAACAACTAGGAAACACAATTTCACTCCAGACGAAGAATCAATAGTCATCTGAAAAGCATTAATCAAAACGTCTCTCCATCGGCGAGCACTTTCAAAGAATATTCATGCTTTCATTACTACAAACTTCCTTTCCCAGCACCAGTGAAAGCTGCTCAAGTTGCTGATTTGTGGATGTGAACCTTCTTCAAGGACAAAGCGCTCAGACCCCTGGCTGAGAGAAGTACACACACCATCTGCTATCAGCGGACAGTTCTGCTGATCACCAACTCATCAACTCTACAGCCTTCACATGAACAAATGCAGATGATGATGTGCTATTGTGGTCCATTTATGTCCTAGAGATACTCTGAGATGTTTCTCCAGAACAGAGATCATTGCAGTGCAGTGTGTGGAAAGATGATGAATCAGATCTAAACTGGAGCCCGTCCACATTTTCAGTATAAACTAAAGTTGCTTGATTTATTTGGTTTGTGACACAGGACCTCTTCCTACATCAGTTCATTATAATGATGTTTCCATACAGATGACCAAAGCACTCATGCATTATTATTTTTCAGTTTTATTTTTTCAAGGTCAAAAGTTGACACAAAGGAGGTTAACTCGATGAAATAGGTTATCTTGAGATAACAAGACAGAAAAATAACCGTAATATGTGGACTTTAGATAATCGTTCAGGAATAGTTAGTCTATATATGTTCAAAATAAGTCTCTTCTGCTCACCAAGGCTGCATTTATTTGATCAAAATACATTAAAAATTGTGAAATATTATTAAAATGTAAAATAGTTGTTATATATAGTAAAGTGTAATTTATTCCTGTGATCAAAGCTGAATTTTCAGCATCATTACTCCAGTCTTCAGTGTCACATGATCCTTCAGAAATCATTCTAATATGATGATTATCAATGTTGAAAACAGTTGTGCTGCTTCTGATTTCAGGATTTTTTGATGAACACTAAAAATACCTTAAAAAACAGTAATATACTGTAAAAACAATGCATTCTGGGTAATATTATTTGTCATTTTTGAGAAAGTAGTCTAGGCCTCTTTTCTTAAAATGACAAATATTACCCAGAATGCATTGTTTTTACAGTATATTACTGTTTCAATGGAAAACGGTATTTTATTGTGTAAATTTGTTTCCTTTTTTTACAAGTATTTTTCAGAGTGTAATAGAAAGTTTAAAAGAACAGCATTTATGTGCATTTATTACATTTATTAGTTACATTTATTAAAGCATTTATTAAATAGAAAGCTTTTGTAACATTATAAATGTCTTCACTGTCACTTTTGATCAATTTAATGCATAATTAATGGATAATTAAAAGTATTAATTTCTCTCTTTTTTTTAATTCTACCACAAATGTTTGTATGGTATCATTGTTTCCACAAAAATATGAAGTAATGATGCTGAAAATTCAGCTTTGATCATAGGAATATGAATATATATTAAAAATTAAAAGCTACTTTTATTATATATATATATATATATATATATATATATATATGTATATATATATATATAAAATAATAAAAGTAGTTTTTAATCTTTAATGCCTTTGTAAGGAATAGCAGAGATTTCTCCCAATAGAAATAGATTTTGCTCAGTCAGAACAATACTGTATACAATACAATACAATACTTTGTGTGTGTGTGTGTGTGTGTGTGTGTGTGTGTGTGTGTGTGTGTGTGTGTGTGTGAGTGTGTTGGTGCCAGATGGGCGGTCGTGCCACTCCTGCTCAGGTCACCTGACCTGCGGGAAACAGTTCTGACAGCTGGCAGCACAACCAATTCACAAACAACACACACACACACACACACACACACACCGCACGCTCATACATGCTAGACAAACACAACAAAATCCACCCGCTGCTTTCAAATGAGGGTCGGCATTATTCAGTGTATAAAAAACGTGACGAGTCACATCTGCGGCTCAGTTACTGATGAAATAGTCCGACAGAGCCTGAAGCAACACACCGTTACACCTAATGGATTCCTGATACGAGAGGCCTCACATCCACTGATTGCAAAGCCATAGGACACACGCGCCGCTACTGTCAATTCTGATCAAAACAGCAGGTCTGAGAGAAACAAACGCTGAGATAAAGAGACCCGCATGTAGCTAAATGAATGTTTACAGTGACCCAGGCAAATAAAGCCGGGGGTTTCTCTTTCTGGAAGAGGATGGAGAATGAAAGACGAGGGTTTTCTGAGTTGACCTCTCGTGGCACAAATGAGGCAAATTAAGAATGAGTGATGAGGACGAGAGGACGTGTGACTCCGACGTCTAAAGGACGGTCCTGGAACTCTTCACGGGCCTGTTTTAAACAGTTCAACTACAGAAAATACTCATTCTCACAAAAATGACAACATACACATACATCAGTGTTATACTCCTAACCCTCGTACATTTCTCTTTATTTTGTTGTTCTTACATTACATTCATCAGCAAACGAAAAAGAAAGACTTATGAAATCTCGTGCATCTGTCCATATTTTTCCTGATCAAAATCCTAACTTCCAAGCTTTTTTAACCAAAAGAAGAGAACACACTGATTTAAAAACATATAAAATATATATCAGATACATATACGGAACATAAACAGTAGATGCACTGCAACAGCAAGGTCATGGGTTCGATTCCCAGGGAAAGCATAAATGCATTGAATGCAATGTGAGTTGCTTTGGATGAAGGCGTCTCTCAAATGTATAAATATTAGATTATTTACAGTCAAAACAATAGTTATCTAGAAGAGAAACACTGAGGATCTCAGTATTAAATAGCAAGATTTACACAAAATCCAAATGTTGGGTTAAAAACAACCCAAGATTGGTTGAAAATGGACAAATCCAGTGAATGGGTTGTTTTAACCCAGTGATTGAGTTGTTTTATCCCAGCGGTTGGGTTGTTTTAACCCAGAGGTTGTTTTGTTTTAACCCAGCGATTGAGTTGTTTAAACCCAGCAGTTGGGTTGTTTTAACCCAGCGATTGGGTTAGCGATTAGGTTGTTTTAACCCAGCGATTGAGTTAGCGATTAGGTTGTTTAAACCCAGCAGTTGGGTTGTTTTAACCCAGCGATTGAGTTGTTTAAACCCAGCAGTTGGGTTGTTTTAACCCAGCGATTGAGTTGTTTTAACCCAGCGATTGGGTTAGCGATTAGGTTGTTTTAACCCAGCGATTGAGTTAGCGATTAGGTTGTTTAAACCCAGCAGTTGGGTTGTTTTAACCCAGCGATTGAGTTGTTTAAACCCAGCAGTTGGGTTGTTTTAACCCAGCGATTGAGTTAGTGATTAGGTTGTTTTAACCCAGCGATTGAGTTGTTTTAACCCAGCAGTTGGGTTGTTTTAACCCAGCGATTGAGTTGTTTAAACCCAGAGGTTGTTTTGTTTTAACCCAGCGATTGAGTTGTTTTAACCCAGCGATTGAGTTGTTTAAACCCAGCAGTTGGGTTGTTTTAACCCAGCGATTGAGTTGTTTTAACCCAGCGATTGGGTTAGCGATTAGGTTGTTTTAACCCAGCGATTGAGTTAGCGATTAGGTTGTTTAAACCCAGCAGTTGGGTTGTTTTAACCCAGCGATTGAGTTGTTTAAACCCAGCAGTTGGGTTGTTTTAACCCAGCGATTGAGTTAGCGATTAGGTTGTTTTAACCCAGCGATTGAGTTGTTTTAACCCAGCAGTTGGGTTGTTTTAACCCAGCGATTGAGTTGTTTAAACCCAGAGGTTGTTTTGTTTTAACCCAGCGATTGAGTTGTTTTAACCCAGCGATTGGGTTAGCGATTAGGTTGTTTTAACCCAGCGATTGAGTTGTTTTAACCCAGCAGTTGGGTTGTTTTAACCCAGCAGTTGGGTTGTTTTAACCCAGCGATTGGGTTGTTTTAACCCAGCAGTTGGGTTGTTTTAACCCAGCGATTGGGTTAGCGATTAGGTTGTTTTAACCCAGCGATTGAGTTAGTGATTAGGTTGTTTAAACCCAGCAGTTGGGTTGTTTTAACCCAGCGATTGAGTTGTTTTAACCCAGCAGTTGGGTTGTTTTAACCCAGCGATTGGGTTAGCGATTAGGTTGTTTTAACCCAGCGATTGAGTTAGTGATTAGGTTGTTTAAACCCAGCAGTTGGGTTGTTTTAACCCAGCGGTTGGGTTGTTTTAACCCAGCGATTGAGTTGTTTTAACCCAGCGATTGAGTTGTTTTAACCCAGCAGTTGGGTTGTTTTAACCCAGCGATTGGGTTAGCGATTAGGTTGTTTTAACCCAGCGATTGAGTTAGTGATTAGGTTGTTTAAACCCAGCAGTTGGGTTGTTTTAACCCAGCGATTGAGTTGTTTTAACCCAGCGAATGAGTTGATTTTGGGTTCATTTTAATCCAGCCATATAGTAATTTTTAAACAATAGTTGAGTTAAATAAAACTGACCAGCATGTTGGTCAAACATTTAACCCAACCGCTCAGTTAAAACAACCCATTCGCTGAGTTTGTCCATTTTTAACCCAGCTTGGGTCGTTTTTAACCCAGCATTTTTAGAGTCCAGAAAACATCCAACTAACAACTCAAAAAACAGTAACATTTAAGTAAATATTTTAGGCTAAAATGTGTTTTGGTTTTACAGTAAGTTTGCATTTACTACATGAATTAATAATGCATGATATATATTTATTAATCGTAGTGTTAAGTGCTTTAGTTGTTTCAGTGTTTCTGAAGACTGTAGTTCAGTTTGTCTTAATGAACACTGATGCATTAATGAACGTCTTTCTCATTCTTCATAATCAGCTGAATGACTCAGTGTCTCAGACGCATGACAGATAAACATTTCACTGAGGCAAAACTCATTGAGAATAGAGCAGGAGACAAGAAGGACTGAGAGTTTCAAATCGAATCTTCCTCTTGTTGAATTCAGCGCTAATGGATGAGGAGAGAATATCAGGACACGAAGAACAAGAAGCGACTGCACATTAATAGAGGAGAGAAGCTCTCATCTCAGACCCATCAAACTCTTAACCAGTGTTCACTAACTCACTGAACGCAGAGAAACACTGTGTGACAGTCATTCAGAGGATTTCAGGACATCTGTTCAGCATTCGTTGTGTTGTAGCTTTACAGTCGAGACTCTCTGTCTGATTCATTTTACTAAACTGTTTAATGGAGAGTTCTCTCAGATGAACAAATGTTCAAAAGTATCTGGTCTTTAATAATGTTCTCAAAATGTTACCACAAAAACATTATTTATACATTGTTCATGGATGTTTTTCCAATGCTTTAGTTGGACGTTTGCCTAATGTTGTTTAAATGTTACTCGTTTCAGAATGTTCACATTCAAATGTAACATTTCCATAATGTTTGAAAAACGAAACAAGGGAATGTTCTCTCAACCAAGTAAAAACATTTATACAACATTAAAAAAAAAAGGTTGTTTTGAACATTCAGAACTAAATGTTTGTTAGCTGGGAATGAACTAATTCACCAGTTCATTTGAGAAGCCTGAATGACAGAAATATATATATATATATATATATATATATTTTTTTTTTTTTTTTTATGGTTTTATTTTTGGTTAACTATAATAACCCTGGTGTGCACAAGTTCTGATTTTGATGAATATCAGATCATTTTTCATTTTCGGTTTGGAGATTTCAGTGATGTTTCTGTTCTCAAGAATTAAACGTCCAGTAACAGTTCAAATCACACACACTCACAGACACTCAAACAAACAAACAAACACACACACACACACACACACACACACACACACACACACTCACAGACACTCAAACAAACAAACACACACACTCACACACACACTCACAGACACTCAAACGAACAAACACACACACACACACACACACACACACACACTCACAGACACTCAAACAAACAAACACACACACACACACACACACACACACACACACACACACACACTCACAGACACTCAAACAAACAAACACACACACTCACACACACACTCACAGACACTCAAACAAACAAACACACACACACACACACACACACACACACACACACTCACAGACACTCAAACAAACAAACACACACACTCACACACACACTCACAGACACTCAAACAAACAAACACACACACACACACACTCATAGACACTCAAACAAACAAACACACACACACACACACTCACACAGACACTCAAACACACACAAACACACACACACACTCACACACACATACACGCACACACATGCACTCACACACACACTGACATACACACACACTCACACACACACACACATTCACACACACACATGCGCGCACACATGGACACACACACACTTCCCGTACACACCAGTTCTGCACTACTTTCACCTTCATGCACTTTTACTAAGAAAAGAAAGAAAGAAAGAAAGAAAGAAAGAAAGAAAGCTTGTAGTCACAGTGATCTGGGAGGCAGTAAATTCTGGGCCAAAGTCAAACTACACATTCATTCTGACTGGGGCAAATTTCCCACAATGCACCGCTGCAGACCGCTGACCTTCAGGAGACACAGAAGCATCATTTCTCTGCTCACACTTACACATCATCCATCAAAGAGTTTTTCTAAATGACTGTAAATCATTTATGAAATTGATGCAGCTTCATACTCAATATTATCTAATGCATCGTTTACATATATTATTCAAAATACAGTTTGTTTGACTCATTATGGTCAAGATCAAAGTAGCACACACTCTCTGATTCATTCTAGTGAGTCAGTTCATTCAGGCAGTTCATCTGAATGAACAGATTCAAAAAATGATTCATTTGATCAGTTGTGCTCCTTGTACAGAATTGTTTGTTTTCTTTTCAACAGTAAAATAAATAATTCATCACACTCTGCTATGATTCATGATTCAACTACATCAATGAGGGTGTTGCTTAGTTTTATTAGTTTATGTTTAGTGTAAATTTATGTGCTATGTATACTGAATGTGATGCAGCAGATAAAAGCTGCTCTTCTTAATTGAATTAAATCATCTGTTACACCGAATGCGCTCTGTAAACAGTCAGCAGTAATGTACAGTAAGAGCCAAAGATTCAATTTAATCCAATTGCAAATTCAAATGTAAGCATTTCTCTTCTTCAGCCATTCGACGCTGGATGAATCTTTGACAGCAGTTCTGCAAGTTCATTTGCTCCATTCTACAGGACTGGTGCAAACTGCTGTCCCACAACCAAAAAACACATTTAAAAAGCATTTAAGTATTCAAATTTTAGATGTTTACTAAGATCCTTCTATTATCTACTGAATCCAACAATAATATTTAAAATATCAGTAAGCTTAATATATATAAAATCATAATTTGCTAAATGGAAATAGGACAAATGGTGTAAAAAGTCCATACACTGCATTTAAATGAAGCATTTTGATTGGTAACGACAGTCATACGTCATTTCATGACTACAGACGTAGCACGACACTGTCATTATTTTTACGCCAGCTAGAGGGCGCATGACTTCAAAACGTAAATATACACTATATTGCCAAAAGTTTTGGGACGCCTGCCTTTACGTTCACATGAACTTTAATGACATCCCATTCTTAATCCGTAGGGTTTAATATGGAGTTGGCCCACCCTTTGCAGCTATAACAGCCTCAACTCTTCTGGGAAGGCTTTCCACAAAGTTTTTGGGAATTTTTGACCATTCTTCCAGAAGCGCATTTGTGAGGTCAGGCAGTGATGTTGGTGAGAAGGCCTGGCTCACAGTCTCCGCTCTAATTCATCCTAAAGGTGTTCTGTTGGGTTGAGGTCAGGACTCTGTGCAGGACAGTCAAGTTCCTCCACACCAAACTCGCTCATCCATGTCTTTATGGACCTTGCTTTGTGCACTGGTTCGCAGTCATCCCCAAACTGTTCCCACAAAGTTGGGAGCATGAAATTGTCCAAAATGTCTTGGTATGCTGAAGCATTAAGAGTTCCTTTCACTGGAACTAAGGGTCCAAGCCCAATCCCTGAAAAACAACCCCACACCATAATCCCCCCTCCACCAAACTTTACACTTGGCACAATGCAGTCAGGCAAGTACCGTTCTCCTGGAAACCGCCAAACCCAGACTCATCCATGGGATTGCCAGACAGAGAAGCATGATTGGTCACTCCAGAGAACACGTCTCCACTGCTCTAGAGTCCAGTGGTGGCGTGCTTTACTCCACTGCATCTGACGCTTTGTATTGCACTTGGTGATGTAAGGCTTGGATGCAGCTGCTCGGCCATGGAAACCCATTCCATGAAGCTCTCTATGCACTGTTCTTGAGCTAATCTGAAGGCCACACGAAGTTTGGAGGTCTGTAGCTATTGACTCTGCAGAAAGTTGGTGACTTCTGCGCACTGTGTGCCTCAGCATGCGCTGACCCTGCTCTGTGATTTTACGTGGCCTACCACTTCGTGGCTGAGTTGCTGTTGTTCCCAATTGCTTCCACTTTGTTATGATCCCACTAACAGTTGACCGTGGAATATTTAGTAGTGAGGAAATTTCACAAATGGACTTATTGCACAGGTGGCAACCTATCACGGTACCACGCTTGAATTCACTGAGCTCCTGAGAGCAACCCATTCTTTCACAAATGTTTGTAGAAGCAGTCTGCATGCCTAGGTGCTTGATTTTATACACCTGTGGCCATGGAAGTGATTGAAACACCTGAATTCAATGATGTGGAGGGGTGTCCCAATACTTTTGGCAATATAGTGTAGGTCACAATAAGGTCCTTGGAGGACAGTCTGCCTAAATTTCAACTTGTGATGATGATATTGAAATAATTTTTTCCATTCCTGTTCTTAAATATATATTTCTGTTTTTTTTTTTAAAAAGTGAAGTTAAAAAAAATATTTATTTTATATTTTATTTTTAAATCATGAAGCTTTATATAAAATAAAATGTGTCCCTCATTTTCATGTCTCTACTGAAACAGTGTGTGTTTGAGTCCATTGTCTGAGACTGATTTTAACACACTTCTACATTTGTGATCAGGAAATATTCCCGTATCCCTTCCTCTCATAGCCTCTCTTTCAGAGTAGATAGGACCATCATTTTGAGTTAAATGTGTTCAAAATCTGAAAATCTGTGTGGAACTTTAAGGAACGTCACTACAAAACACCTTTTTTCTGCAATTAAGCAAACTTTTTTGGCTGTTATTCCATTAAATGTAGTTTTTATGTTCAGAACTGTGTTAGCTAACCATGTGCTGATTAGCATCTTTGAGGTAGACTCAAAAGTATCTAAAATTGTCACTACCGAAACATGTGGTGAAGTTTCGGTAGTGACATCATTGTTTTTTTGAGTGTGATTCGATAAAATTTAGTGTTTGTGTGTGTACAACTGTTCAGAACTGTATTAGCTAACCATGTGTTGATTCGCATCTTTGAGCTAGGCTCAAAAATATTGAAAATTGTCACTACCGAAACAGTCACAACCGAAACAACATCATTGTTTTTGGGGGGTAACTCGATAAATGTAGTTTTTTTTTTTTTTCTGTGTATCATCTTTGAGCTAGGCTTAAAAGTATCTAAATCTGTCACTACCAAAACTTTACCACGTTTCGGTCGTGACTGTTTCGGTAGTGACAAAAGGGAACATATAATCATTTATTTGGGGGAAATAAACAAAATTTTAGTACAGTTATGCAAATCATTAGAATTTTAGTATGTTTTATTATGTAAAACATTCATACTTATGTTTTAGTATGCAAGTTAAAATTGTGAAACGTGATGTGGTCACTACCAACACATTACCGAAAATGTGCAGTCACGACCGAAACATGGGATGTTTTGTCAAAAATAAAGTATATTGAATGATCAACTAAGATGTTATTATAGTGTTTGGTTCAATGTTTATTCAAACTATTGAATCCTTCACTTTGAAATCAGTATGATAAACTTTATGACTTTTACAAAGATTGGATTCAAAATACAACAAATCTCATAAACTACACTTGAAATATTGTTAAAATTGTAATTGTTATTGATTTACCTATGAAAACCTTTTTTAAAAAAATAACAAAAAATATATTTACAAGGTAGATAAATCTTATAAATCTTAATAGGTCAATGCAACCATTCTTATTAAATTATTTATTATTGTGTTTCGGTAGTGACAAATTTGGGGAGAGGAAAAATATTCCAAAACCTTCTGAAAATACAATATGAGAATTAACTGCGATGTGTACCTTGGATATTATACAATTTGCATACATACAAAATTTGTGGAAAAAGACATTTTTTTCAAGACATTTCCAACTCTGACTTTGAACCAATTCTGTACGATGGCATATATATATATATATATATATATATATAGACTGTATGAAAACAGGCATTACATTTTATGCTCTGTTTGGTGGAGCAGATATCACACACATATCATATAATATATTCTTCACATTTCTGACAAGCAGGAATATCCATACAAAGAGTTTCAGCTCATTTGTTTTCTAAAAGCACTCGATCAATGACTGAAACATCCTCTCAACACTGCAGACGGAGTGGAAACTCTGATCTAATGCCTCCATTATCACAATCATTCGCTCTGTTCTAGATGTTAAACATTAGAAGCATGTTTTAAATATAGATATTTGACTACAGGTTAACATTAACCAAGAGTCCACTGGACGGACTGCACTGTTCATTATAATGCCAGAAACGTGCATTAAAAAAAAAGTAAACAAGGTCAGTTGTTTTTCTCTCGTGTGCATCAGATGTAGATTAGACAGCAAAAAGTTAGTATAGATTCTCGGGCAAATTTCATTTCTGCCGGTCGTCTAGCTCTCTGAATTATGAAAGCATGCACATTTCTCTCTCTCTCATGGCCGCGTGATCAATATGCTTCACCTGCGAGTGAATCTGCAATAATAAAAGCATTACAGGAGCAGGAAAATAACAGGGAATCTTATTAAAAGCGTGTGTGTGTGGAGAGAGACATGAGGAGGAGAGGACAGACAGGGCTTGATCTCCTGGAGTCGCTCCCGTCAGCGCAGGTACAGCTGCCTTAGCATTCACTTTGCCTCCCGTGCCGTATATATATTTCATACTCTGTCTTTTATATTCCGCCGGCTGAGACCCAACACAGCACTCATCTTTATTTCATTTTGGGATGTTTTTAATTTTGCCTGAGATTATTATTTTTCCCCTCCTCTCTCTCTCTCTCTCTCTTGCGGATGGTGTGAAAGTGCTCGCTCTAATTTCACGTGTTTCTCTGCAGATCAGGTTCACACTCACAGATCACTGTCTTCATTCATCTTAATGGTTGTGTTCATTGCTCGTATCTGAACGCATCCAGAGATGAAGAACTTCTGTCTTTAACATGGAGCATTTAATGTAAAACATTTGAGGGTTTATGACTTTATGAACACTGCGCAGTGCACACTCGTTCTTTAACAAACACTCTGTGAAACAATATGCTTTATTCCACAATAAACATTCCAAAGTATGACGTATTGTTGTCACATGATCGCATCACATCTGAGAGAGGGACATTTTAAAATTAAAACTTTATAATTAAAATGAAAAATATAACATGTATAATTAAATGACTAATAACTAAAACTGAAATAAAAATGAATAAAAACTATAAAAAATAATAACTAATAAAAAATGACTAAAACAAAATTTCTAAAACTTTAAAATTAAAATTAAAATGGAAAATACAAAAAATATAAACTAATTTTAAAAAAATAACTAAAACTGAAAAAATATGAAAAAAAAAATCAATATATAGACATAAAAATGACAAAAACACACAACAAAATTACTAAAACTAACTAAATTTAAATTTAAAATGGAAAATACACAAATTAAAACTAATTAAAAGCTATAATTGTATCTCAATGATACTAAAATAACACTTATCTGCATGGCGTCCAGTTATTTTCTTATAAAATAAAAGCTATTTTACATTTTTATTTATTTATTTATTTATTTATTAATGTCTGTTTTCACAAGTCTGATGAAATAATGAATAAAAAAGATGCCTTTTGCTTCCGTAATTCCAGCTCATTCATCAAACTGGAAGGTCAGTAGTAGTTCAAATGTAGTTCATCTGGGTATTGTATGCATACAGAAAATTCATATGCTGTGCACAATACAGATGCTATAGTACAGAAATGCTGTGTGCTGTTCTGAACAGAGTCATGATGCTCTCTCTCTCTCTCTCTCTCTCTCTCAGGGCAAACTACAGTGCAGAGCCCCTCTGGATCTTTGTTTACTCATTTGTTTTTTAACTCCCTTGTTCTTAGACCTTCTGGAGGTTCTCTAATTAGCGTGAGGCTTTAATCGTTCCCCCTGGATTGACAGCCTTTAAATAATGTTCGCAGCACAAACCCACGCTGACCGCTGCATTACTCGCTACAGCGGCCCACTGAACTACTGAACCACACACACCGACTGAACCGCACACACACCAACTCACGCCAAACCACTGGAGTCCTGTCAAAAATAACTAATGACAAGTTGATCCGCTGGCGTTCATCATTCTTGTTTACGTTCATCAGACAGAACAATGTTTCTATGATCATCTCTATACATCAGCCTTCTCAATGTTGAATAAACAAATGTTACAATTTATGTGACCTGAGAGTCAGATTAAAAAGGAATATTGCAGCATTTATTCTAGATGATTTATCGGTGCACATCATTATTGTGTTAAATTCATGTTTCTAGTAATCTCGAATCAGAATATCTTCTCCTTACTCTTGCAGCATCTCTTCTCTTCTCTGATGATGAGGGCGGGGCAACCTGTCACTCACATGAGATCCACCAATAGCAAACCACAACCATCCAATCAATTCCCCACAGACAAAATCAAGCCCCGCCCTACATTTGTTCTTGTTCGTGAAGCGTTTTACTCGATATACGGCACAATAGGGAAGAAAAGACTAGCGCAGCTTCCCTCTCATGACAACTTTAATAGCGTTGTTTAAACACTAAATAAAACACCGGCGTGACGTCTCTCTACTGTGATCAACACTCGACATGATAATCTCAGATTACACGCGGTGAAAGACACTTGTGCGTGTTCACTCACAGATTATGACTGACATGCAACATTTCTAGAGATTTGAACCAATAACCTCAATCATTAAACTGGGACACAGAAACAACAGCTCTCGCTCTCTCTCTCTCTCTCTCTCTCACACACACATATTCACATTTGACTGACATTCATTCTTCTGCTACATGAATACAGATTTGCATCAGATAAGCCAACAATCAAATAACATTACCAACATTTGAGCTTTTACAAACACACACTTAATCTGCTCTTAAACATGTATGAATGTTACTGCATTACAATCCACTTATTATAAGCCTTTAAACTCTCTTATTTAACCATCGGCAGAAATATATCGCTCAAAGGTTGCTCTTTAATTGCTCAGGAGACTCAATGCAGTTCTTATTTATGTTTTGTTTAAAAAATTTTTTCAAATAAATAAAAACAGACCCACATGAATCAATAGTGTCATCCAGTAAGAGAACAGAGCTGTAAAATGAATGTGATGAGAAAAGTTTGAGTTCAGATTGAGATCTTTCACTTTTAATTGTACATTTTTGGTATCTACACTCTAAAAAATGCTGGGTTAAAACATCCCATTCGCTGGGTTAAAGCAACCCATTCGCTAGGTTAAAACATCCCATTCGCTGGGTTAAAACATCCCATTCGCTGGGTTAAAGCAACCCATTCGCTAGGTTAAAACATCCCAATCGCTGGGTTAAAACATCCCAATCGCTGGGTTAAAACATCCCATTTGCTGGGTTAAAACATCCTATTCGATGGGTTAAAACATCCCATTCGCTGGGTTAAAGCAACCCATTCGCTGGGTTAAAACATCCCATTTGCTGGGTTAAAACATCCCATTCGCTGGGTTAAAGCAACCCATTCGCTGGGTTAAAACATCCCATTTGCTGGGTTAAAACATCCCATTCGCTGGGTTAAAACAACCCATTCGATGGATTAAAACAACCCATTGCTGGTTGAAAATGGACAAACCCAGCGACTGGGTTAAATGTTTGCCCAACCTGCTGGGTAGTTTTATTTAACTCAACTATTTAAAAAAGTTTAAAAATGACTATATGACTAGTTTAAAATGAACTTAAAATAAGTTAGAAAAATTAAAAATCAGACACATAATTACTAGAGGCAACAATAATAATCAAAATGTGAACATTTATTAATAAGCAATTTAATAAATGTTTAATTATTATTCATTAAATTTATTAATAAATGTTAATTTCCAACATTTTTTGGTTTTTTTTTTTAAGCAAGTAATACAGTAATTTTTAAACAACAGGTTGGTCAAACATTTAACCCAACCACTAGGTTAAAACAATCAACAACAAACAACCATTTTCAACCCAACTTGGGTTGTTTTTAACCCAGCATTTTTTAGAGTGTAGGCAAATCTAGGCAAAAATTGTAAATCAAAAATCATCCTAAAATACACTGGACCAGTAAAGCATGTGCGTGTGTGTGTGTGTGTGTGTAGCAGAACTGAATGTAAAATGCACTGATATTGACGGTCTGTTGTGATGATGTGCAGTATTTTTTCACAGTTGCGTCACGTGAACGGATGTGACGCTCGTGAGGACTGACGTGTGGTGTTCGGCCGTGCGTCCCGTCATATAAGGTTATACTGCTTTATCCTTGTCATTATGACGCTCAGGCTGTCACACGCTGAAGCTCCACGAACACATGTGTCGTCCTCGGGGACGCGTCGCGTGTGAGTGGAGACAGAACTGAACATATGGAGAGCCGTCACAACAGCAGCGTTCCCGAACGCAGAAAGGAAGGAAGCGGCTCTGACATCAGCACTTACTGCCGTGAGGTTCGCCTGATTCAACAATCAAATATCAACACAGGAGTGAAGAACAAACACACACACACAAGTGTAAATATTGTCCAAGAGTAGGACCCTATGATTTGTGTGATACGCTGACGCTGATATCCAGTCATTTAAAAATGGAATTTCATGGAACTTGGCAAATTTTGGATAAATCAGGGCTATACACTTCAATCAAATGGTGAATATTAAAGCCTGCTATGTAAATCAGCATGTTGTGCTTGTCTCAGTTTGGTCTACTACACAAAATCAAGAGCGCATGACAGTCTGTCGTCTCACTAGAGCTGCACGATTCTGGATAAAATGAGAGTCACATTTTTTTTTGGTTTAAAATAGATCACAATTCTCCCATGATTCTGAATAGACAATTAAACAAAACATGCGGGCTTAATTCACTAGAGTTTCTGATAAAATGTTAATTGTTGCAGTCAATATAAAAATATTTAAGCACTTTTTTTAAAATTGTGTTGAGTGAATGATTCAATGACTCATAAATACTTCACTTGTAACTTCACTCATAAATACTTCATTACCAGATGAATCAGCGTTTTTGAATGAATCTCTTGAATGAATAATTTAATGACTCACTCATAAAGACTTCACTTGTTTCATTACTGGATGAATCAGCGTTTTTGAACAAATCTGTTGAATGAATGATTCAATGACTCACTCATAAAGACTTCACTTGTTTCATTACCGGCTGAATCAGCATTTTTGAATGAATCTCTTGAATGAATGGTTCAATGACTCACTCATAAAGACTGCGCTTGTTTCATTACTGGATGAATCAGCGTTTTTGAACGAATCTCTTGAATGAATGATTCAGTGACTCGCTCATAAAGACATCACTTGTTTCATTACTGGATTAATCAGTGTTTTTGAATGAATCTCTTGAATGAATGATTCAATGACTCAAAGACTTCACTTGTTTCATTACTGGATGAATCAGCATTTTTGAACAAATCTCTTGAATGAATGATTCATTGACAAACACATTTTTTAACAGTCATGACAATACGACAATGGCTCTCTCTGGCTCAACGGCAGCGTGAACACAGATCTGAATGTTCCGCTGTGATCGTAGCTACCTGTCAGAGGTTTAACAGATATAGCTGAATTGCTGTCATTTAGGAATAAGATTGTGTGGGTGTTTGAATCGAGATCTTTTAACGATTGATCATGCATCGTCTCTTTATATGAGCACATATACACTCCGAGAGTCTCTTCAGCAGCGTCTCACCATTTCATCTGAGAAAACTAGCAGATACACACACAAACTCACAGCTCTTCAGCACAGCCCGCCAAAATACAAGTTTACTTTAACTTGAAGAAATTATGACAGAAATATAATACTATTGTACAGTGGTGGACAAAGTACACAAATAAAGTACTTGAGTAAACGTACAGTTACCCTGTTAAAATGTTCAGTTTTTCTCGAGTAAAAGTACCAAAGTACTAGATATTTAATGTACTTAAGTATTAAAAAGTACTGATCGATGAGCCATATTTATTCTAGCCAGCACTAGTCAGTACTAATAAGGATTAGAGCATTTAATATGTATTGCAAATAAGCTCAATTTTTATTTTATTACCAATGCATATTATACACTACCAAAACATTAAACTTTGATATACTGAACTATCAATTTAGGTTAGTGATAATTCAAATGTGCAAACAAGTGAAATAATATAGCCTACTATATATAAAAATGGAGAAAACAAAATGTGTGTTTATGTGGTGACAAATACTATAAAAATACAACATACAGACACCCCATGAGGCAATATGCATTAATATTTTAAGAGGAATGCTGTGCAAACATACTAGTTTATATCATTTAGCGAGGAAGATGCATGGGTATTAATTTGCATTATATTACCTAAAATTGCGGTACAGACGGTGATACAAAAATGTGGACGTGCATTTAAGCATTTCAATGGGCTCAAACAGCTAGCTCTTTACAGCAGATTTGGTTAATAAATAACAGATAGTCATGACCTAAATATGATTTCATTGACAATAATCAATGCTAAAATTCATTAGTAACTTACTTTCATGCCATCAGTTGCACACACATGTTCTTGGATCATTTTGACTGGATCATTGAATCAGTGAGTTGTTGACTCAAGAACAGTTACAACTGGATCAGTCCAATTCACGAATGAATCATTCAGTGTTATTTGTGAACCAATACAACAGGTTCATTGGAAAGAATCAACTAGTTCATGAATCAATCTTGCATCCCAGAGGGGGTGGATGTTTTTTATGGAAAGTAGTGGAGTAAAAAGTACGATATTATGATATTATTGGAATGTAGTGAAATAAAAGAAAAAAATTCCCAAAATATACAGTAAATACTCTAAAAAAAAAACTGATACACTTGAAAAATGTGCTTAAGTACAGTAACAAAGTAGAAATACTTGCTTTTTCCCCCTTATGACATATTTTAGTAATTCATTCAAAAGCTTAAAGGGTTAGTTCACCCAAAAATGAAAATAATGTCATTAATTACTCTCCCTCATGTCGTTCCACACCCGTAAGACCTTCGTTAATCTTCGGAACGCAAATTGAGATATTTTTGTTGAAATCCGATGGCTCAGTGAGGCCTGCATAGCCAGCAATGACATTTCCTCTCTCAAGATCCATTAATGTACTAAAAACATATTTAAATCAGTTCATGTGAGTACAGTGGTTCAATATTAATATTATAAAGCAACAAGAATATTCTTGGTGCGCCAAAAAAACCAAAATAACGACTTATATAGCGTGTCGAATCATGATTCGCATCGCGGGTCAAACCGCCAAACTGCTGAAATCACGTGACTTTGGCGCTTCGAACCGCTGATTCATAACGCTCCGAAGCTTCATGAAGCAGTGTTTTGAAATAGGCCATCACTATATAAGTCATTATTTTGTTTTTTTTGGCACACCAAAAATATTCTCGTCACTTTATAATATTAATATTGAACCACTGTACTCACATGAACTGATTTAAATATGTTTTTAGTACATTAATGGATCTTGAGAGAGGAAATGTCATTGCTGGCTATGCAGACCTCACTGAGCCATCGGATTTCAACAAAAATATCTCAATTTGCGTTCCGAAGATTAACGAAGGTCTTACGGGTGTGGAACAACATGAGGGTGAGTAATAAATGACATTATTTTCATTTTTGGGTGAACTAACCCTTTAAACACCTTTTAAATTGATCATGGAAACACTACTTTAAAACCTTTTAGCAGCTCGATTTTTGTGATATCAACTTCAAATTTGGAACACAACTTGGTTAGATGTGTGGCTTTGATTTTCTAGAACTTTTAGAGGCCAAATTATTTTGTAAAATATATATTTTGTATAAAATATAAAATGGTTAGTTCAGTACATTTGCTTTACAGTACACTTAAACTTCTATAACTTTATTCACTTTCATTTTTTGAAGTGTTTTGGAATCTGTTGAGTGTCTTCTTTAAAAAGAGACCAACTTTGGGTCTGTATTCCAAAGCACTACAACCATTTAAGTTCGGATCTGTGATCAAAAAGAGGGGTTAACAGGTTAACTCCAAACTATGAGCAGAGAAAAGTGTCCAGATTTGCACCTGCCAAAACCACATCGGATGACCTCTACCCACAATGAATGTCAGAAACTAAACACAAAATTTAAATGTTAAAGTGGCCGGTTTGAAGCGTGTCACAATGAGTGATGTGAGACAGGTCCTGCGCGTGTCTGTCTCTCTGAGTTTCCTCCGGGTGAAGTTGGACACAGTTAAAGGAGCGTGATGCCGCCTTCAGTCTAATTAAGAACAACCCAAGCTGAGCATCTATATTATTCAACACTTCAGGCTGCTGTCTGCCGTCCAAGAACAGCCACCAAAGACCTCAAAACACACACACACACATCGAGGGCTTCAACATGGCCAGTGCAGCCAGAGCTTCATGCCCAAACACTCGCACAAACTTCAGGGCGCAGGCCGTAAGACATGGAATCCGTCTCACATTTATTATTCCGACAAGGGCTCCATTTTAATCAGGGGCAGCAGCGAGGCCCGGGGAACGGAGACGGCATCAAAGAAGGGAGGAGGAAGAGGAAGAGAGAGACAGGGTGAAGGAAGGATGCTGAAGAGGAAGATGGAGATACATAAAGATGATGAAGTCTGTCCTAATGCAGGAGGAAAAGACGAGAAAATCTCGTGGGAACATCACATCTGGAAATATATAGTTTTTTAAAGTCAACATCAAACGACATTCTTAAGTTTATAATTTGCAAAACAATGTGAGTGTTTTCGTATGCAAAACAGCATCTGATTGGACAAAAATCTGTTTTCTGGAAAGAGAAAAACTACATTTTAAATGCATGCACTTGCAGTCAAAAGTTCGGAATAATTACGTTTTTTAATGTTTTTGAAAGAAGTCTCTTCTGCACATTAAGGCTGCATTTATTTGATCTAAAATACAGTAAAAATTGTGAAATATTATTCCAATGTAAAACAGCTGTTTTCTATGTGAATATATAGTAAAGTGTAATTTATTCCTGTGATCAAAGCTGAATTTTCAGCATCATTACTTCAGTCTTCAGTGTCACATGATCCTTCAGAAATCATTCTGATATGATGATTTGATGCTCAAGAAACATTTATGATTATTATCAATGTTGAAAACAGTTCATATTTTCGTGGAAACTGTGATACATTTTATTTTTCAAGATTCTTTGATGAATTTAAAGTTCAAAAGAACAGCATTTATTTGAAATAGAATCTTTTGTAACATTATAAAAGTCTTCACGGTCACTTTTGATCAATTTAATGCATCCTTGCTGAATAACAATATGAAGCAGCTCAGCTGTTTTCAACGTCATGATGAAATCAATGCGAGTGTTTCTCTTCCTTTTTGACCTGAATAACCTTTAATATTCCTTTAAAAGCAAAAGGCTGCCAGTATGAAGGAGACGTCACTGAAGAAAACTCCTCTCAGTTCCTCCGGAGACGAAGATCCAGGCCGACAATTCCATCTCAAACGACACAATGTCAACACTTCTTTTCTTGTGTTCCATTTTATTCATCCTTCTTTCAAATTATAATTTGATTCGGGTGGTACAAGGGCTTTGATATTAAAATTTTTAATAAAAGCCCTGATACTCGTGTACGTCGGCAGGATTTGGGGCCGATTTTCATCCTTCTATTTGTCATTATTATTATACTTCTTTTTTGTCCAGAGGCACAGCCTACACAGATCATTATTTCAGAAAAAAAAAAAGACTATTGCCTTTTTTCCCTTCACCCCCTCTCCAATAAATTCAATGTGTGTCTAAATTAATGCATTACAAGCCATGGGAGAGATATTAAAAAAATGATAAAAAACTAATCCTTGATGTTGAGCCGGTGCGTGCCGCTCTGACCCTGAACACACTCGTGTTATAGTGCTGAACATCGCTCGGATTACTCCATAATATTTCATTACACGCACAAAATCCACAGCCGTATATCCAGCACAGGTGTGTGGTTATTAATCACTGAGGTCCGTGAGTCCACTACGGCCGGCGAGAGAAAACAAGGACGCATGCATGAACCTGTACTGCATGCAGACGCGTTTAAAAACACTGCCGTCGGCACACACACAAATGCAGAAACGCAAGGTGATGATGGGAAATACGATCGTGCTTCTGTTGACGCGCACATGCACAACCCCACCAACAGGGAACGTTCTGACAAGGTTCTTTCAAAGTTATGAACAAACGTTCTTCCAGTAATGTTAATAGAATGTTCGTTTAAAGTTATAAACTTTCTCAAAACGTTTTTTAAATGTTGCTACTTGTTTCAGAGAACATTCAAAAGTAACATTCCAATAATGTTTGAAGAATGATACAATGGAATGTTCCCTTAAAAGGTTAGTTCACCCAAAAATTATAATTATCCCATGATTTACTCACCCTCAAGCCATCCTAGGTGTATATGACTATCTTCTTTCAGACCAACACAATCAGAGATATATTTAAAAATATCCTGGCTCTTCCAAGCTTTATAATGGTAGTGAATGGGGGGGATATTGAAGCCCCAAAATAAAGGCCTTCTGAAGCAAAGCGATCGGTTTTTGTAAGAAAAATATCCATATTTAACTTTATTAACTATAATAACTAGCTTTCGCACTCCCATTCACTACCATTATAAAGCTTGGAAGAGCCAGAATAGTTTTAGGGGTTCAAACACGTAGCGCTGAAACTCTATTGTAATTGTTAAATTTTACAAGGATCATCATTCTCCCTAAAAGTGATCGGGCAGAACAAACCGTAAGTCACAGAGACTTGAAACTTTGAGGGCTGGTAGTACTCACACCGTCTACAAGTGTCTTATATCGTTGGAATCCTTGGCTCAAATCGGACAAAATGCATGCCTTCATCGATTGTCGCCGATCCAATTATTTTTGGGTATTTTGGATTTTTTGAAAAACCTACTTTTGCGAACTAGTCCTAGGTTTTTGACCAATCGGAACCAAACCTGTGCAGCAAAATTCTCTGGAGTCTGATTGTCAATAATTCTCAAAAACAAAGTTGAAATTTCGATTCACGGTCTCTAAGGGCCGTCAAAACATTTGAAGTGGGCGGAGCCACTTTTACCAAAATGGCTATAACTCGTGAACGGAATGAGATATTTTCACCAAACTTGGCACACTTATGTAAGAGCTCATTCTGTGGTCGTGTTAAAATGGACATGGTGACTGGCCACTTGGTGGCATTATAACATGGAAAAAAAACTATATGGCTATAACTGCGCAACTGCTTTTTGGTCGATTCAACATGTTGAATCGCCGTCGGAGCTCGTCGGTCTGTCAGGCCATCTGATCATTCTGATTGGCTGTTCAGCTACTGCCACCTGCTGGTATGGAAAGGCATTTCATTTTACGCAGGCGCAGAACAACACTGTCGGCTGTCGAGCGTCGGTTTGGTGTGTCAGGACAACTCTGGACCCAGACACTGCCGACGTGAGCCAACCCCGCAGTCTGCTTTCGTCGCCACTAGTTCATTGCCGTCGGCTTGGTGTGTTCCTGCCTTTAGTCTGATTGACTTGAAAATTGGCATGTGGTGTCTTTATCCAAGGTGCCAAGACTGAAGACATTCACGTATCTCGAAAAACTCGGCTGGCGGCGGCCAATGAAGTTTGAGCAGCTATTGGACAAGGTTAACGGAGGCCAATTGGAACAAAACTCACTGGGCCTGTTTTACTCATCGAAGTCCATCGTCCATTTACGTCCATCGAAACGTTCATTAAATATTGGAGATTATTTCAAAAACCAACTTTCACATGGCCCTCTTCCTGCCTGATTTGTGTAGAACTTCATGAAATTGGGTGTGAACATGCATCACATGATTCTAAAGAAGCATGGAAACTTTAATGGACATCGGGCCACAGCTGGCGCTTTAACTGTTACAAAGGTGAAAAAAACGTGTTTATTGCCTTTATTGGCTCTAAATTAGTTTCTGATCTAAGTGATTACATGCTTGCTAAATAAAACATAACACCGTGTTACATGTATGCTTAAAGCGTTTGAACCCCGATAATCGCTGCTTGCAGCTATATTCAACTATATTTCTGATTGTGTTGGTCTGAAAGAAGATAGTCATATACACCTAGGATGGCTTGAGGGTGAGTAAATCATGGGATAATTTTCATTTTTGGGTGAACTAACCCTTTAACGTTCACATAGCCAAGAAAGAATGTTTTGAAACCTACACATTTTGAATGTTCAGAGAATATAACTTAATGGCAACGTTGGCAAAACTTTTTAAAGTAAATTTTTTTGGTTAGCTGCACTGCATGCAGACATGTTTAAAAACACTGGTGTCGGCACGTACACATCGCACAAATGCAGAAACGCAAGGTGATGATGGGAAATCTGCTGGTGCTTCTGTTGACGGGTCGGTCTTCAGTGCAGGTTTGGCACGCTGTCAAACTCGTGGACAAGGACGCTTGCATGCATGCGGTTCAGCACATGTGCCTCCCTGCTGATGTGAACTATTTTCCTGCTTGCGAGTGTGTGTGTGTGTGTGTTGAAAAGGAAAACACACTGATGCCAATCCACCAGTATCTCTGATGACTTGCTAACTAGGGCAGCGATGCAATCTTAACCCTCACGTTGCGTTTCGATCATTTTGACCCACAGAAGATTTTCTTTTTCCTGAAAATGCTAGTTGCATTGGACCAAAACTTACTGACTTTGCTCACATAAGGTATAACAACTTCCCAAATGTTTTTTGGATATTTTTGTATAACTTTTGGGCTTCCCCCCCCCACCACCACCTTGTTAGGGACCAATCCCCTATTTTATCCGTTAGTTTTCCACATTATTATTTTTCTTCCCGAATGGGAGCCTATGGCAACCCTATGAAAGGAATATGAGAAAATAATGAAATTTGGCACAATTGTAGAGATAGTAATGAATAGTGATTTGACCAATTTTGGAGTCTCTAGGACCAACTCTATAGCGCCACCACCAGCTCAAAAATTCACTTTTCTAAAGGTTATAACTTTTGAACCCTTTGTTCTAGAAAATCAAAGGGTCATCATGCTGATCACATTCAACATCTTACATTAAGTAACTCCTTCGTAATTTGTCCAATTTTGTCCAAATCAGATGATCTTTAGACGAACTGCACAGAAATGAACAGATTTTTTATTCATCTTTGATTAAGAGTTATGTCACAAACTTAATGAGGTCGAACCAAAACTGGTTCAGATGCTGTATGTCGGCCAAACTTTGAGCAATCGAAACAAAAATTGGTACGCTTCATAGCAACCATGATCTGAGGGTCCATGCCAAATTTGGGAACAGCGACACCTACAGGTCATGAGATCTGAAAAATGGCTCAGACCCGCACAGAAATGACTGAATGAATTTTTGATATTCACTACCGTTCCTGAGATATTCGTCTCCGAATATGACCTTGCTCGTGTTTGTTGTCTTATGCTAGTTAGCTTAGCATGCTAATTTGTTATTTGTAAAAGTTGCTTCTGTTCCAGACATTGAGTCTTTCTGAGATTGTTCCCATCTGAACTTTTTAAATATAACATGTGATGCAGAAGCAGTTAAATCTCTCGTTATGCTGTGTTATCGTCAAATATTGGATTCAATCTTTTTGTCAACTTGTTTTCTTTCAGTTTGCACAGGTTTTGTTTTTCTTTTTGGAACTGATTCATTGATCTGAGCTTGAGTGATCTTTTTTCAGATCAATGAATCAGTTCCAAAAGGAAATACAAAACCTGTGCAAATTAAAGAAAAATGTAGCATTTTGAGAGATTTACAAAGCAAAAAGGCCGGTCATTCTTGACCCGTAACACAGGTCATTTGGACTGACCATCGCTACAGATCATCTCCAACTCTACGTCTGCTTCATTTTCACGCTCATCGCAGGTTTTCGGATGTGTCTCTGTACCACCTCGCCGCTTCTTTTTGGTCGATGGCCAATCGTTGTCTCACCTCACCCCCTGTTCCTCTTCCTTTCTCCCAGTGGCTTCATTATCACATGCAAAACAGACACAAAGACTCAAATCAACGTCTCACGCGGAGACAAACGCAGACTGAGACCTTAACACCAGCGTATTCCTTTCTCTCTTCCTCACGACGATGTATGAAAGCGAGTTACGGTTAGAGAACCTCCACTTCAATGCCTCTTGTGAAAGTCTTCATGCACCAAAGCTGTGGTCGCGCTGGCAGAAGCTCGACGCTGGTAATTGTGCAGTAATGGGAGTCTTTGTCCTCCTTTAAACATCTTGTAACCGACTTGACAAAACGCCACCTGCTAAACAGTGAACGCCTTCGCCTTTTGTTTCTGCACTTCGCGGGCGTGTCAGGAGATACTGAGGCTGAGAAAACCATTATATCTCAATATTCTTCAGCCTGTGCGCTCTTAAAAATAAAGCTTCTTTAATGGCCTCGATGGTTCCAACTTTTGGAATCTTTATTTTTAAGAGTGTAGATAATATTCACTCTATATCTTCATGATTATATTTTTTGTCAGTTAAAGCAACTGTTATTTTGACCACACAACCATAAATGCAAGAAGTTAAAAAAAATCATAAATTTACAGAGGAATTTTTAAATATGTTTATGTATTTGCAATAATATAACAAAACATAGTAATTTAAGTATAAAGCATTTTGACTTCCGCAAACATTTTTTGGAATGATTGAATCAGAGTTGTGAATTGATTCAATAGAACTGATTCATGGAAGTGAATCAAACTGTAATGGTGTTATTACCACTAAAGTTAAAATCTTATCATGTTTAATTGCCTAAAAAGCATTATTTTATTAATATTTAATATTTTATTGCCAGTCAAATTATCATAAATATATTACGAACATACAGTATTAGTCCAGGAGTGTAGCTCGTCTGTTTTAGAAACAGTGCTGATGTTCCAGTAACAAGATACATTTACCAGCAAATAGTGCTGTGACAAAACACAACAACACTGTTTTTGTCTCACTGTATTCCACACATGCAGCTAAGCGGCGCGAGACGATCGTCAAACAAGATCCTCTAGATGAGAATGTGTCTCACAGTGAGTTGAGAAGTCCAGACGTCATTTCAATGAAACGGTTCAAAAAAAGATTCAGATTCACAGTCCCTGTATAACTATAAATATTTCATTAAATTTAACACTATAAAACCAACAACTTCACCCAAATAATTTATATATATTATTAAATATTAATAATATTACTCCAGTCTTCAGTGTCACATGATCCTTCAGAAATCATTGTAATATGCTGATTTATTATCAATGTTGGAAACAGTTGTGCTGCTTAATATTATTTTATAACCTGTGATACTTTTTCAGGATTCTTTCATGAATAAAAAGTTAAAAAATATCAGCATTTATTTAAAATAGAAATCTTTTGTAACAATATACACTACCGTTCAAAAGTTTGGGGTCAGTAATTTTTTTTCTTTCTTTTTTTTGAAAGAAATTAATACTTTTATTCAGCACGGATGTGTTAAATTGATAAAAAGTGATAGTAAAGATTTATATTGTTAGAAAAGATTTATATTTTGAATAAATGCTGTTCTTTTTAACCTTTTATTCATCAATGATTCCTGAAAAAAGTATCACAGGTTCCAAAAAAATATTAAGCAACACAACTGTTTTCAACATTGATAATAACTGAGTATCAAATCATCATATTAGAATGATTTCTGAAGGATCATGTGACACTGAAGACCGGAGTAATGATGCTGAAAATTCAGCTTTGCATCACAGAAATAAATTATATTTTAAAGTATATTAAAATAGAAAACCATAATTTTAATTTGTAATAATATTTCACAATATTATTGTTTTTTCTCCATTTATTATGAAATAAATGCAGCCTTAATGAGCATAAGAGACTTCATTCAAAAACATTAAAAATAGTAATGTTTCCAAACTTTTGACTGGTAGCGTATATATATATATATATATATATATATATATATATATATTAATGAACTAAATTGTAGCTAAAAATAACAGAAATACTACTAACTGATTCAGTTCAAGTTCTGCTTAATATAATCAGAGATATCAAAGTGAAACTTAGCAGATTTCACTGTTATGTTTTTACAGCTTCAAACACATTCAGAGCAGTTTCTCTCATGAGCGTGTTGCACACTTCATTTTGTAGGCTAGGAGTGTTGCTGGGAATATTTCCAAATTGATTCCCATTTAGACATTATAATCTATTAGCATCTCCTCCCTCTTTGTCTGGAAGATGTAATGTGCAAGAAGCTTGAGCCAGCAAAATGAACAATTTAACATAACTGTATCATCCGTTACGCGACGTGTGCCGTGACTTTTGACATTCGAGTGAATGGTGGCGAGGTGAAAACACACACACACACACAAAATCATCAGACTCCTGCCTAAAGTCCAACAGAAGAGCAGAGGAGCTCTAGTCAACGGGCTGGTTTATTAAACCACTGGTGATGTTGAGATGTGTACAGAATGAGAAATCTCTTATTCAAATGCTGCATTCTATTACTAATGATACAGGGGATGATTAATTAAATGACATTTGGCCTTTTTGAGGTCATCTGTGTCAGTCAATACCTGGACAGTGAACAAAATCTGCAGTTTCTGCTCATATACACTGTAAAACATGATCCTTCCAAATTGTAAACACAACATAGATTTTATGTTTTACAAGAAAAAAACAGTAGAGCGTGGCGCTCGCGACGTCAAGGTCAAGGGTTCAATTCCCAGGAAAGCAAAAACTGATAAAATGTAAATGTGTATCTTGAATGCAACGCAAGTTGCTTTGAATAATGCATATAAATGTAAACGTAAAATACTATTTCAGTTTTTCTACTACTAAACTTGCAGTTTCTTTGTAATTAATTGTGACATTTACTAGCAATTTCTGAGTGAAAATTGTTTCTATACCAATTTTTATAGTGCAATAAAGGGGTTTTCTTATGCATGAGGTGAACCAGAATGCATTTACCCTGGTAAAATCAGTGTACCAGATGACCTTGAGTGGCTTTTACAAAATGGCTAGATCAAAAACAATTGCATTTAAAAAAAAAAAAAAAAAAAGATTTTTAGAGGCTGTAAATAAAGATTATTGGCTTTAATATTTTACAATAAAATACTATTTTAGTTTTCTATGGAAGTTTGTTTCAGCCACTAAATTAAAAAATAAAAAAGGTCACAATATCTCACAATTCTGACTTTTATAAACTCGCAATTCTAATTTTTTTCTCAGAATTGTGAATTTATCTCTCAATTCTGACTTTATAACTCGCAACTGTGAGTTTATATCTCGTAATTCTGAGAAAAAAGTCAGAATTGTGAGATGAAAAAGTCACTTTTTTTTTTCAAGCTTCCATAGTTTTCTACTTCAGAATATCACGTGCTTATGAAATTTAGCAGCTTAGATTACTTACAAATTAATTTGTCCATTACTGAATGCAAATGACATGAAATTACATAAAAACTGTAGTTAGTAACGTAATCTATTACATTACATATTTGAGGTAATATAATCGGACTACTTTTAGATTACTTTTGATCCAACTTGTTTATAACATTAATATGAATAGTATAATCTTTTACCATATTGATTGTCAACAAAATGAAGTGTATTAAATATTACATTATGTCAGGATTCCCCAAATTTATGAAAAGCTTAATTAATTAATTCATAAAAAAGTTAAATTATAAGAAATAAAAAAATAAAAATATATTTAAAAAATAAACATTTAATTTTCCATGTAATTACAGTATAGTCACCTGATTAGAAGTTTGTCTGTGTGAGCAATTCAACAAAACTTTTGAGAAAGTAACATTTAAAAGACAAAAAAAGAAGAATTAGAGAGAATCAATGAATTCTAGATAATTTACTGCCATTTTGTGAATATTAAGTAATCATGTAATCAACAAAAACGTAACTGTAGTCTGATTATGAGTATTTTAAAATGTAATATATCTGATTACGTAATCCAGATTACATGTAATCCATTACTATCCAGCACTATATATATATATCTCAACACTGGCCACCCATAGTGGTCAACCACTAACTAATTCTACAGAAATCAAATATATTCCCTCAAATATTGTCACAAGACTCCTCGTTTGGAGCAGTGCCTGTGAAGAAAGGATTCTGGAGCTCGACATCCCTGAGTCTGATTAAAGCCAGAGCCCGAGTGCGTCTGCTGGACCCGACACAGAGCGAGAGGGCCGATCTCTCGCCGCGCAGGGCAGCAGCTGGACGAGGCCGATCCTGGCACTCGCAGGAAGGTCTGATGTCGAGCCCAGTGCTTTCGTCTCGCTCGCTCTTGCTCTGGGGAGATCTGATTTACCTCCTCTGAAAAATACGTGCATCTGTTCACTCGGGCAGCTGGTGGGCGGGCCGAGGTAATTGCTGCCACCTGATTGGGCAGTTAGCGCATAAATTAGAGTCAGATTGGTTCTGCCGTAAAGGTCGCGTTAGGGGAGACAGAAGCAGAGGTTAGTTGAGGAAATCTGGAGCTGTTCCTGAACAGACAGCAGCTTCTCGTCTGTTTTTCTCACCTCGCGCGCTTCATCAGTCACGCTGACGGGAGGTTTGATGAATAAAGTGGTCGCTGAGAAAGACCTTGGGCAGCTTTGCTTCAAGAGGGCTTGTAAACGTAGCCATCATTATTCATTTCTGTATTTTTAACTGAACTTCACATCTTTAAAAATGTTGCTGAGAATGTGGCAATTTATATCACTTGCCTTGGTCTTATTTATTGATGAAGTAGACATGCAATAAATAATGTAATGAACACAAGAAATCACTTGTTACTCTGGGCCTTCGCCGCAGCTGAAGTGATGTAGCGGCACCGCGCTCCAGACCTCACAGGTATTTATATTTAAAACTTCTGTCAACGGCTGTGCTCTTAAATCATCTGAAATGATGCTAACACCGAACACTAGCCAGCCATGACTTTTTTATGTACATCCAAGTTTTGTCCTAACCTGTCATCTCATTGGTCCATAATCCTCTTCCACATGACTATAGAGCGCATTAGTGCCCGCCCACTTCTTCAGTTCTGGGAGTATTTTTTCCATTAATTTCTCATTCATTAAAGTCTTGATTAAAGCGTTATAAGCCATGAACCAAGCCAACCAGCTACACTCTAATAAATGCTGGGTTAAATACAACTCAAGTTGGGTTGGAAATGGACAAACACAGCGATTAGGTTGTTTTAACCCAGCGGCTGGGTTAAATGTTTGCCCAACCTGCTGGGTAGTTTTATTTAACTCAACTATTGTTTAAAAATTACTGTATGTCTGGCTTAAAATGAACCCAAAATAGGTTGGAAATTAAAAATCAGACACATAATTACTAGAGGCAACAATAATAATCAAAAGGTGAACATTAATAAGCAATTTTTAAAAAATGGGTTAAAACATCCCATTCGCTGGGTTAAAACATCCCAATTGCTGGGTTAAAACATCCCATTCGCTGGGTCAAAACATCCCATTCGCTGGGTCAAAACATCCCATTCGCTGGGTCAAAACATCCCATTCGCTGGGTTAAAACAACCCATTCGCTGGGTTAAAACATCCCATTCGCTGGGTCAAAACATCCCATTCGCTGGGTTAAAACATCCCATTCGCTGGGTCAAAACATCCCATTCGCTGGGTTAAAATATCCCATTCGCTGGGTTAAAACATCCCATTCGCTGGGTTAAAAACAACCTATTCGCTGGGTTAAAAACATCCCATTCGCTGGGTTAAAACATCCCATTCGCTGGGTTAAAACATCCCATTCGCTGGGTTAAAACATCCCTTTCGCTGGGTTAAAAACAACCCATTCGCTGGGTTAAAACATCCCATTCGCTGGGTTAAAAACAACCCATTCGCTGGGTTAAAACATCCCATTCGCTGGGTTAAAAACAACCTATTCGCTGGGTTAAAAACATCCCATTCGCTGGGTCAAAACATCCCATTCGCTGGGTTAAAAACATCCAATTTGCTGGGTTAAAACAACCCATTCGCTGGGTTAAAACATCCCATTCGCTGGGTTAAAAACAACCCATTCGCTGGGTTAAAACATCCCATTCGCTGGGTTAAAAACAACCTATTCGCTGGGTTAAAAACATCCCATTCGCTGGGTCAAAACATCCCATTCGCTGGGTTAAAAACATCCAATTTGCTGGGTTAAAACAACCCATTCGCTGGGTTAAAACATCCCATTCGCTGGGTTAAAACATCCCATTCGCTGGGTTAAAACATCCCATTCGCTGGGTTAAAAACAACCCATTCGCTGGGTTAAAACATCCCATTCGCTGGGTTAAAAACAACCTAGTCGCTGGGTAAAAAACATCCAATTCGCTGGGTTAAAACAACCCATTCACTGGGTTAAAACAACCCATTCGCTGGGTTAAAACATCACTTTCGCTGGGTTAAAAACAATCTATTCGCTGGGTTAAAAACATACAATTTGCTAGGGTAAAACAACCCATTCGCTGGGTTAAAACATCCCATTCGCTGGGTTAAAAACATCCCATTCGCTGGGTTAAAACATCCCATTCGCTGGGTTAAAACATCCCTTTCGCTGGGTTAAAAACAACCCATTCGCTGGGTTAAAACATCCCATTCGCTGGGTTAAAAACAACCTATTCGCTGGGTTAAAAAACATCCAATTCGCTGGGTTAAAACAACCTAGTCGCTGGGTTAAAAACATCCAATTCGCTGGGTTAAAACAACCCATTCACTGGGTTAAAACAACCCATTCGCTGGGTTAAAACATCACTTTCGCTGGGTTAAAAACAATCTATTCGCTGGGTTAAAAACATACAATTTGCTAGGGTAAAACAACCCATTCGCTGGGTTAAAAGTTTGTCCATTGTCATTTTTAGAGTGTAGATTAACAACCTTGTAGCTCGCAGTAAGGATGTCTTAAAAGGTTTATAAGTTATTGTTAAAAATAACCTTCTCTAAGGATAATTTTGAACAGTTTTTACTTCCGGAACTGACTGTTGCACTCGATATATAGAGTACAACAGTGACCATGATTCACTGCGTATGATGTAATCGAGTCTCTCAACACTCTCATAATAAAAATCTCACAATAAAAATAAAACTATAAATTTTAAGCCATTTATTATAAGAATAAAAACATTACAAAATTTGTATAAATATTTAAATATATTATAAAATATATTTAAATATACAAAAAATTTTTTTTGTAATTTTTTATTATTACAATAAATGGCTTTTTATTGTATACCACTGCAGCTGATTTGATTACGTCATCAACAATGCTTTATGAGTGGTTCGTTTATGAATGAATTTAAGTGACCGCGGTCACGGTTGTGCTCTTACACATCAGCTAATGGCTTTCAGAGTGGACAGATGAATTACTTGTCGCAGGAATCGTGTCGCGCCTGGTTAGAACACGGTTTAAGTGAGACAAATCCACATAAAGACTTAACTGCTGCGTCAATATGAAAACCACAGCGCAGGGCTTCCCCAATAATTCACTTTAATTGCAGGCTTCAGTCAACCGAGATCTGTTTATTCACTGCATTCATTAACCTCAAGACACTGTCAATCAGACGACACATCATCATTAGTGAATAACACTAAAACCACAAAACACAGCAGTCTAAGATCCAGCAAAACAGTGATGTCAATAAGGAATTACTGTTTTTTAATGAATGCATAATAATAACACACACACAAACACGTGTGTATGCAAAATGACACCTCTTTAGTACAGCCTTAAATCATATCATCGTCATTACGCTTTCCTTAACCATCACAACCCCGCCATCTAATAACGTTCAGCTTCCATCACCTGTCAATCAAAGCGTGCAAAAGAGCATAAAAAGGCAAACCCTTCTGATAGACTACTGTGAAAAAAAACATGACTACATTAAGCACTGTTCTTTAATAGGAACACAATATCCTCTTATCATATCAATCATCAAAGATTAGACATTAAATTCTGAAATAAAGGCAGCACTCAGGCTGGAGTCAGTAATACGATTGCTTTTATCATTAATATGATGGATTACACAAGTAAGCGGGTGGGGTTTGAACGGAGTGGGTGAGAAGAACCTCCTGCTGGTGCAACTTTTTTTTTTTAAATACATGCAGCTTTGTAAATTGGATCCATTTATTAGAAGCGGATAAGACAGCATTCATTTCACAATGCACTAACACACCGTTCCACTGAGCACACTTATGACATGTGACGGGCCTCGCAAACCAGCTTAAAATACGTGCAATTCGAAGACGTTTTATATGCACAGTTGCATTGAGGGAACAAACATCAAGAGATGGATTTTACAGCCTTTCGACATGCGCTGCTATAAAAACGTAAAATATGCTTTAATAATCACTCAGTGCATGAGGTATGGATCTTTGATCCCTAAAAATGAGTCACATTAAAAAATGAGATTATATTGGACAAATGTGGAGAAGAGAATAAAGACATTAATAAAGCAGACCCGTGCAAGCATAAAAGATTTGAGCCATATTTCTCCGCTCTGTCTGCAAGAGTGTGATACATGACTGCGATTTACTGTTGGGTCATTATGACATGATCACACTTACAGAAGGAGGTAATGGGATCATCAATAAGATGGCGGTTGCCTTATAAAAATGCCCCTAATAAACTGCACATGCCCAACCCCAAAAACCGGCCTTCGCCTCTGTTTTTGAGACTGTGAGTGTGTGATTGTGTGTTTGACTCCTCAGTGAATAAGTGTTTGACAAGCAGAGGAAAGTATAGCCTTTTCAAGATAAAAATGCTTTTAAGTCAAGTTGTCAGAAATACGTTTTTTTTTTTTTTTTTTGTTAACATCAGATGACGAAACTTCATCATAAAATGTTTTATTTCAGGTCACCCATCAAAAAGCTGTTTTGCCGGTCTTCTCAAAAAAAGAATGGTGTTATTATCAGCAGCATGATTTTATTTCATTTCTAAACAGCTACCGGAAACCGTTCTCCAGCTTCATGCATGAAGGTGAAAATAAAATATATATATAGGAGATATTATTCACATCAGGCCACGGCAAAGCCAGTCAGATGAGTGCACTCTAAAAAAAATGCTGGGTTAATGGACAAAATGGACAAACCTGATCATTGGGTTACATTTTTTAATTACATTTTTAACCCAATGGCTGGGTTTGTCCATATTTGACCCAAATTTGGGTTGAAACAACCCAGCATTTTCTCACACAGCCTGTTTATGAGACTTTATTACATATTATACTCTGAGACATGATTCTGCATAAGAATGTGACCAGAAAAAATATATGTTATATTGATACTGTGTATATGGCATCGATTTAAATTGTTTCCAAGAGAGATTCACATTGCTCTAACACACACACACACACACATATGCACTTTACAGTACATGAACTCTGTGCTAATAAAATATGAATATTTAAAAACAGCACTCTCTTAAAAATAAAGGTTCCAATTTCGCAGGATCATTTTTGGTTGTGTGATTATTTTTAAAAGAACTCTGTTTTGAAGAACCTTTTGTGCAATGGAAAGGTTGTCATGCAACCATCGATGCAAATTAAGAAACTTTATTTTTAAGAGCTTAAGTGAACTACATCCTCAGAATATTAAAGTTATTAGGAGATTTTGACTGCATTTCAGCTGAAATCAGTGATTTTTCTGCTTTGTGTGTGTTTTTTTTAAAAGAAAAGCGCAAAAACAATACATTTACGATTTGCAAAGTAGCCCATAACGCTTCATCTCCAAGTTTGCATCACATCTGTCACATCTACAGATGCTAAACTCACAGAAACGAGCTTCATACCTTTCTCAGAATCCATTGGATGAGCAGCAGAACGCTCCAGCAGAGCAGCCTCATCTCGACCTCCAGGAGAACACTAGTCCCGTTGAGCAAACATATACCGGACACAAATCACCAACCAAAAACCATCCGAGGGGAAAGAGCTCGAGGCAGGTGCTTTAGCAGACTGTAACAATAAGCCAGCGCTCTCTGAGTTATTAAGGCGGCTCAGCTCTCGGAGTCCTTGTCATTAGTGAAGTGCACATCCATTCGCGGGTTTCGGGTGTTACGGAGGTGAAAAGTTGGTGTGGGAACGGTGGCAACTTCTGCTGTCAGCTGGCGTTCGCGCCTAATGCCCTCATTACCGCGCCCGTTTGGTGTTTAAAAAAGAAACTGTGTTGCTGTCTCTCTCTCACTCGAAAGCGCACGCCCAGCGTAGACTTTGCGTCTTGTTCTTTTCGTTCTCTCTCTCTCTCTCTCTCTCTCTCTCTCTCTCTCGTGCGCGCGCGCGTTTAACAGCTGAACGTGTGAATATCGATTCCAAAAGCCAACAGGTCAAGCCAACCTCTCGTGCGTCTTTTATCATACGTGCGCGCGGGTGCCAGAAGTTGGCGCACTTATTATTTTCCATTCAGTGAAAAGTTTTCCTGAGTTCAGCGTGTCGCAGACGTGATTGTACCAATTTGGCCGGAAAGCGATGTACAAAGAGCATGAAAGAGTTTACAGCATGTAACAAATCTTCCCGAAGGCGATTTTAATTTTGAATGGCTTTAAAGTGCATCTTGTCTCACAGCTGCTCGCGCTGTTAAAATATGAAACGCGCAATCTGTGCCGTGAGCGCGAGACGCGCTCCGTTCGGAATAAATAGTAGGCTAGTTTTCTTTTTCTTATCAATGTGACATAATTAAAAGCATCGCTTACGCATAAACACATAAAAACGTACATGGAGAGACTGAGAGAGAGTGAGAGGGAATTTGGAAGTAGGGCGAACGTTATTTATTTATTTATTTTTTCTGGCATTTTTTCCCCCCACCAGAATGCATGCAATCTTGCAGGGATTGGAGAGGAAATAAAGCTGTGTATAGTAGCCTGTAACGCACACTAACAATTCAGAAACGCCTCAAAGTTCATGTCCATGTTGCACATCTGATAGATGCATATCATATGCAACCACTGAAGCCCTTCATCGCCCCCTTGCGAATGACTGACAGACAACATCTGAACCTCGACTTGCAATTAAAGGGTTAGTTCACCCAAAAAATGAAATTTCTGTCATTAATTCCTCTCCCTCATGTCGTTCCACACCCGTAAGACCTTCGTTCATATTCAGAACACAAATTAAGATATTTTTGATGAAATCCGAGAGGTTTTTTTTATCCTTCATTGAAAGCAATGGAATTCAAGGTCCAGAAAAGTAGTAAAAACATCATTAAAACAGTCATGTGACTGCAGTGGTTCAACCTTAATGTTATGAAGAGACGAAAATACTTTTTGTGCACAAAAACAAAACTAAAATAACGACTTTATTCAACAAATTCATCTCTCCCCTGTCATTCTGCTATGTTATTTACATTGCAGAGCTTCCGTGTTTATGTCCGAACGCTGGCTCAGTATTGGCCGGTTCTGGTCACATGATCAGCACGACGCATGCGTGCCAATAATGAGCCAGCGTTCTGACTAGAACCTGCTGCAATAACAGAATGACAGGGGAGACACAAATTTATTTTAGTTTTGTTTTTGCGCACAAAATGTATTCTCGTCGCTTCATAACATTAAGGTTGAACCACTGCAGTCATGTTGACTATTTTAACGATGTTTTTACTACTTTTCTGGACCTCGAATGTGGTAATTTCATTGCTTTCAATTGAGGATAAAAAAAAATCTCTCGGATTTCATCAAAAATATCTTAATTTGTGTTCTGAAGATGAACGAAGGTCTTACGGGTGTGGAACGACATGAGGGCGAGTAATTAATGACAGAATTTTCATTTTTGTGTGAACTATCCCTTTAAATGACCGCACGACTATGCATAATTGTGAGATAAAATGATTGATGGAACTGTAAAGAGATAGCCTACTAAAATATGCATTTAAGCAGAACGCAACCAACGCCTTCCTCACTGACAAGAACAAGAACACCAAGAAGGTGAAAATCTTCCACACTTCCACAGTTTTAGCACATTTTCTAAGTAAATTGCCTTCATGGATACATATTTTTTGGAGCATCGAAATAAATGTTCCGTTGGTTTCGTTTCCATTGCGATCCAGCGGCTTGTGCAGTATTGAAGTTGGCAGGTGAATTTGGCGGGCTGCTAAAGCGCGCGCTTTCTATTTCTCAGAGAACTACGCCGCGCGCTTTAGCACAAATGAATGAACATGCCCGGGGAAAATGAGCGCAATTTTCTCACATCTCCACTCGTCTTTCCACTTCGCTCTCTTCTTCTCTGCAAATCAACGCACTCATTCTGGAACGACATGATGAGAGAGTTCGCCTTTATCACACGGTCAGTAAAATATACGAACAGACAAATACTAAAGAGCAGAACATTTCTGACACAACCGATCATCATAACAATCCACGTCATCATGCACAACAATCGCTCTATTGATTTTTTTTACCTTTTAAATGTAGAGTCAGCAATAGAATAACTGTAAACAAAAGCAAACATGCAATATTTAATCATAGTTTTTCTGCTCTTTGAATAGCATAGGCACTTAAAATCTAAAGGACCAGAACACAACACATTTTCTAGCTAATATCAATTACAGTAGAAGGTCAGAATCTCTACAGGTCAATGAAGCATCTGGAGGAGCTTTAAGATCCCAGACTTTAAGAGAAGCCTTTAAACTTCATTCTACTTCCTGAAATGAGATTATTCATCCATAGTTTGTTCATCTAAATAAGCAATCCACCACCATTGTCATACACTTACTCCAGCTAACAAAAATATGTTCTAAGAACGTTTTGCTAATGTTCCCGTTAAGTTATGAAAATGTTCTCTGAGCATTCAAAATGTCAAAAACAGTTTTTCTTAGTTGTGTGAACGTTAAAGGAACATTCCATTTTATCATTCTTCAAACATTATGGGAATGTTACTTTTGAATGTTCTCTGAACGTTCTGAAACTAGTAACATTTAAAAATGCAAGACGAACGTCCAACTAAAACATAAAAAATGCTCCATGAACAACATCTAAATTACGGAGCCCCGCACATGACGTGAGGGGAAAAAATAAGTATATCATGGCCGCGAATTAACAAATTCTACCCATGACTTACTAATACGTCAGCATGTTTTACTAACTCGTTCCCTTATTTTACTAAATCGTGGCCATGTTGTACTAATTCGCTCCCTTGTTTTGATTTGCGCATGAAAACGAGAACAAATTGAGCATGATTTAGTAAAACGAGGGAACAAATTAGTAAAACGTGCTGAGTATTAGTAAGTTGTGGAAACGATTTGTTAAAACATGGGAGCGAATTAGTACAACATGGCCGTGATTTACTAAAACGAGGGAACAAATTATTATATTGAGCGTACGATTTAGTAAAACAAGGGAACGAATTATATTGTGTGCACGATTTAATAAAACTAGGGAACGAATTATTATATTGAGCGTACGATTTAGTAAAACAAGGGAACAAATTATATTGTGCGCACAATTTAATAAAACTAGGGAACGAATTAGTAAAACGTGCTGATGTATTAGTAAGTCGTGGGAATGATTTGTTAAAATGAGGGAGCGAATTAGTACAACATTGCCGTGATTTACTAAAACAAGAGAACAAATTATTATATTGAGCGTACGATTTAGTAAAACAAGGGAACAAATTATATTATGCGCACGATTTAATAAAACTAGGGAACGAATTATATTATGCGCACAATTTAATAAAACTAGGGAACGAATTAGTAAAACGTGCTGACGTATTAGTAAGTCGTGGAAACGATTTGTTAAAACATGGAAGCGAATTAGTACAACATGGCCGTGATTTACTAAAACGAGGGAACAAATTATTATATTGAGCGTACGATTTAGTAAAACAAGGGAACGAATTATATTGTGTGCACGATTTAATAAAACTAGGGAACGAATTAGTAAAACGTGCTGACGTATTAGTAAGTCGTGGGAACGATTTGTTAAAATGAGGGAGCGAATTACGACATGGCCACGATTTACTAAAACGAGGGAATGAAGTATTATATCATGCGCCAGTTTAGTAAAATGAGGGAATGAATTATATTGAGCGTACAATTTAGTAAAAAGAGGGAACAAATTATGTTGTGCACACAAATTAATAAAACTAGGGAACGAATTAGTAAAACGTGCTGATGTATTAGTAAGTTGTGGGAACGATTTGTTAAAACACGAGGGAGCGAATTAGTACAACATCGCCGATTTACTAAAATGAGGGAACGAATAATTATAATATGCGTACGATTTAGTAAAACGAGGGAATGAATTATAATATTGTGCGCAAGATTTTGTGAAACGAGGAAATAAATTATTGTATTGGGCGCACAATATAATAATTTGTTTCCTCTTTTTACTAAATTGTGCGCACGATATAATAATTCGTTCCCTTGTTTTACAAGATTTACTTAAAACGAGGTAACGATTTATATTGTGCGCACGATATAGTAAAACGAGGGAACGAATTAGTATATCATGGCCACAATTTACTAAAACAAGAGAACGAGTTCTTAATTCATGGCCACGACATATATATTTTCGTCTGCATGTCATGTGCAGGGCTCCGTACTAAATAACGTTTTTGTGCTAATGTTTTGAGAACGTTACTAAAGACCAGATAACTTTCTAGTTACATTACTTGAAGAGCGAGAGAACTTTGCCAGAACGTTCTGAGAACGTTCCCTGTTAGCTGGAACAGCTTTAAGAATATTATAGATATAAATAAATAATAATGTGTCAAGCAAAAAAAAAAGTTCATTTAATTGAACAACTGAACATCCATGCATGTATTGACTTATTTACCGTTAGTGCAGTGCTGAAGGTGCTTAGATTCTGTCGTCTGTTAATAGAAAATTACACTGTGGTAAAGATTCTTTGTTTAGACTTCCACTGTCGCCAGCAGAGAGAAAGCAACAAACAGTAAATCACAATGACAAAGCTAAATTGCTAATTACATCAGCACAATTTAAGAACAGAACAAGCCAGATTCACTTTAGAAGAACACAAATCAGAGAGCGTACAGTGTCCTTAAAATCTATAGTCCACCTGTCATATAACCGAGATTGCTAGGTTTTTTCATATATATCTAGCTGAGAACTGTACAAAAAGTCACTATTTTGGTTTGCAGTTGTCGTAGCTAGAGAAAGAAACACACCTGAAAGTTTGAACGATGTAAATGAATTTTTAAAGGCGAATCCTTGATAAACATTAATGTTCTTTATACCTGAAGTGAAATAAAATGAATGGTTTTGTGATTCTGCACGCCGGCTCAGTTTTGATGAGAAACTTACATTAGCATTTTGCTGACCTTTAACTTATGATAATATAAACTATCAGCATTATCGATTAGGAAAGAGAACAACACTGCAAGTTGCTGGGCAGTTCATTTCATTTGTTTTCAGAATAAAAACTGTTTAATATTAAAGGGCCTTCCTGTTTACACTTTCCTCCGGGCTGTTATTGGACAAATGGCGAGTTTAGAGTCACATAATCAAGTTCCAGCAAGAATTTTCTCCTTTTAAAAACATTTCCCAGTTGAAGATATATGTATTTAAAGATATAAAAGAAATATGAGACAGACTACAAAACAAAAGGCGCCATTTACACCTGCTATTACTACATCCAAAAGTTTCATGAACGATGTATATATGGGTCATTGACGAATAAGGTTTTCAAAGTGAAAAAAACAAAAACATAATGGAGATATAATTAATTTTGAAGTTTTATTAAGTGATAAAATGAGATTATGTGGTTTTTATAAATAATTAACACTGTCATTTTTTACAAGATGGACAAAATTTGTCACCAAAAAATTTGTCTTTCGGTTTAACCAAAATTTCGGTTTTACCAAATGACACTTTTGGTTACACCGAATGACGATATTTTCAAACAGTGCTAACAGGCTGATATCTAGCTAGCTAGCAAAAGGACAATCAAACATTTTATATTTAGTACAAGTTTTTAAAATATTACAACATTTTCCATGTTTTATAGCGGTTGCACCGAATGACCTGATGTTTCGGGACATGCGTATGAGCAAGTGAAAACATGAATTTTTAAATAGTTAGGAGAGAGTTACTTTGCTTCACGTCCATGTGGTCCTTTGCAGGTGTCTGAATGATGTCACATCCTGTCACATGATACTGACCGCATGACTTGATCCAAAATGGTGCCTTTATATTGGTTACTCCAAATTATGTCAATGAAGTTCATTTTTTCGGACATTCTTTCTCATAACAAAGCAACGACTTCTACACATAATTTTAACACCATTTTACACTATATTGATATATGATGTTATAAAATCATGCCAGAATAAAAAATATATACATTTATTTCATTTTAAGATATTTTAATCACAAATGAAATGGCTGTATTGGCCTTTGAACGGTTAAACCGAATGACCTTTTGACACTTCAAAATCTTTAAAATACCTTTATATTTAGCAAAAGATATTCTGATTCAAGATTATGAAGAACATGAATTTAACACAATAATGATGTGCACTGATAAATCATTTAAAATAAACACTCTAATTTTCCATAAAAAAATGTCAGTTTTGATTTCATGGTGACTTTAAGCATCACCCCTTAAATGTAACTGTAAAGAAAACAACTATCCGATTGAAAAATCTGGAAAAACGCCCAAACATATACATGCACAAGACTTCACAAAACATACTGTAAAATCTACAAATGTGTATATTCTGCACGTACGTGTTTGTGTTTGCTAGAATGTGTGTCTCTAGGCTCAGCAACATTCCCTTGATGAGGTGACACCGGCCACACATCTCTAACGAGAGCTTTTGTTTGTGTAAAACCCTTCATTTCCCCCGCTGGCCATGTGTGTTTCTTGTGTGTATTCATCCTGCTACGGCCGACTAATATGATTGGGGAGCCTGTCATATAGTTGTGTTTGTTCAGATGGATTCGGCGGTGTGCAGTACTGCAGGACTGGGATGTTTAGAGGAATTATGATTATATCTTTGTCATTTTAATGCGATTCAGGCCGATATCTCACTGGCTGAGAGACAGACATGTAATGGGTGTCAGGTAGAAGTAGAGGAATGAGATTATATTATATCGCGCTGACAGGAGAGAGAAGTGATTTCTGCACAATTTTTTCTCATTAATCGGTGATACTTCCATGTGTTTCAGAGCGAATCTTCAAGAAGCAGATCTTCACATAATGGAGACTTGGAGCAGGTATAGAGTACAACCTCATGGATCCTTGGGCAATCATTATGATATATATGAATTATATGTGTCTGTTTGTGTGTGAATATATATATATATATATATATATATACACACCATGTTTCATTATATCATGTGGTATATTATTTATAAAATTACTAAAAAATATATTATATTTTATATATATAATTATGTGTGTATATATAATAAAAAATTATATATATATATATATATATAATTTTACAATATATAAATGATATAATTATAATTAAATACTTAAATACATTAATATAAATGATAATAATTATAACAAATAATAGTAACATATTAAATATAATTAAAATAATATATTCAAAGATTTTGCCTAACCACTCTTTTATATACATTTTAATAATATACATATATTTTATAACATATTACTTTTATTCATCAAGAAACTGATCAAAAGTGACAGTAAAGACATTTATAATGTTACGAAAGATTCTATTTCAAATAAAAGCAGTTCTTTTGAACTTTATATTTATCAAAGAATCCGGAAAAATAAAATGTATGACGGTTTCCACAAAAATATGAAACTGTTTTCAACATTGATAATAATCATAAATGTTTCTTGAGCAGCAAATCATCATATTAGAATGATTTCTGAAGGATCATGTGACACTGAAGACTGGAGTAATGATGCTGAAAATTCAGCTTTGATCACAGGAATAAATTACATTTTACTATATATTCACATAGAAAACAGCTGTTTTACACTGGAATAATATTTCACAATTTTTACTGTATTTTTGATAAAATAAATGTTGAGCAGTTGGTGAGCAGAAGAGACTTCTTTCACAAATATACAAAAAAAAACCTTTACAAACCCCAATCTTTTGAATGCTACTTTCACTGAATTATATGATGATTTCCATCAGAGTGACCTTTTACAAGTCCTCAGATGAACACGTGTCATGGGGTTTTTGACCGAGCCTCTGTTGTGCCTCTGCTGGATTCATAGCACAGTATTTTTAAGTAACTATAGTTATAAATGACCAAAAATAATCTGGCAGCTCAGCGGTACGCTGGCCTGTCAGACCTCCACTTCTCCCCATCTGTCTTGGCTTCCCCCCCACCTCATTAGGATTCATATCCCAGAAAGGTGACTCTTCCAGCGGGCACGGTGACAGCCGGGTCCCCCTCCCCTTCCCTGGTTCAGCTGCCTGCAGGCAGAAACAGTGACAGGTAGCAGCGAGCTCTCTGGGGGGCGAGAGAGAGAGAGAGAGAGAGAGCGTCGACATCAGCGATGAGCAGGATCATCAAGTCAAAGATGCTCCCTACAGATAGCAGGCGTGCTGAGATTTCCACCAGAGACCGTCTCCGCCACGAATCACCATCATCTCACACTCGCTTCCACCGAATCTCAGTCAGACACTTGACTTGTGCTCCTCACACCGCCGTCTCATCGCTGGACTCCACACGGGGGCAAAAAACACAGTTTTACAACCACAACCATAAAAACCCACAGAATAGAGGTTGGGCAGAACACGCACACACACACACACACACACACACACAGTGGAGTCCTGGAGTCTCTACACTGATTGTAACCTTTGTAAAAGTTTAATGCAGCGGGTGCTGGAGTATTCTGGTTTTCTCTGGGGAAGAAAGCACTAGTCCTCCCTCGGTGGATGTTAGTCATGTTAGACACCACATGTAATCTGACACTAATGAACGGGAGACCGTGAGGTGTTCACCTTCTTACTCAACATGGAAGTACGCTTTTTTTGTGAATGTGAACTATATATTTTGTAGACGGTCTGCTAAATATCTGCTAACACTTTATTTTGATGCTCCACAACACTCTACTGACTACTTATTTAACTAACCAGAACAGTCTACTGATACTCTAATGAGGGTTAGTTGACATGTAAAGTGAAAATAAAGGGTTAACTTTATTTTAAGTTGTCTTTGTTACACTGTAATTATACATTTAAGTACTGAGTACACTCTAAAAAATGCCCAAGTTGGGTTAAAAATGGGCAAATCTAGTGATTGGGTTAAATGTTTGTCCAACGTGCTGGGTAGTTTTACTTAACCCAACTAATTCGTTAGGTTAAAACAACCCATTCGCTGGGTTAAAACAACCCATTCGTTGGGTTAAACCATCCCATTCGTTGGGTTAAACCATCCCATTCGCTTGATTAAAACAACCCATTCGCTGGGTTAAAACATCCCATTCGCTGGGTTAAAACAACCCATTCGTTGGGTTAAACCATCCCATTCGTTGGGTTAAAACATCCCATTTGTTGGGTTAAAACATCCCATTCGCTGGGTTAAAACAACCCATTCGCTGGGTTAAAACATCCCATTCGCTGGGTTAAAACGACCCATTCGTTGGGTTAAAACAACCCATTCGTTGGGTTAAAACATCCCATTCGCTGGGTTAAAACGACCCATTCGCTGGGTTAAAACGACCCATTCGCTGGGTTAAAACATCCCATTCGCTGGGTTAAAACATCCCATTCGCTGGGTTAAAACAACCCATTCGTTGGGTTAAAACATCCCATTCGCTGGGTTAAAATGACCCATTCGCTGGGTTAAGACGACCCATTCGTTGGGTTAAAACGACCCATTCGTTGGGTTAAAACGACCCATTCGTTGGGTTAAAACATCCCATTCGCTGGGTTAAAACGACCCATTCGCTGGGTTAAAACATCCCATTCGCTGGGTTAAAACAACCCATTCGTTGGGTTAAAACATCCCATTCATTGGGTTAAAACAACCCATTCGCTGGGTTAAAACATCCCATTCGCTGGGTTAAAACATCCCATTCGTTGGGTTAAAACAACCCATTCGTTGGGTTAAATCATCCCATTCATTGGGTTAAATCATCCCATTCGCTGGGTTAAAACATCCCATTTGTTGGGTTAAAACATCCCATTCGCTGGGTTAAAACATCCCATTTGTTGGGTTAAAACATCCCATTCGTTGGGTTAAAACATCCCATTCGCTGGGTTAAAACATCCCATTCATTGGGTTAAAACATCCCATTCGCTGGGTTAAAACATCCCATTTGTTGGGTTAAAACATCCAATTCGTTGGGTTAAAACATCCCATTCGCTGGGTTAAAACATCCCATTTGTTGGGTTAAAACATCCCATTCGCTGGGTTAAAACATCCCATTCATTGGGTTAAAACATCCCATTCGTTGGGTTAAAACATCCCATTCTTTGGGTTAAAACATCCCATTCGCTGGGTTAAAAATTTTTCCGTTAAAACATGGTTTGCTCAGAGAATTTTATAGTACAAAACAGAAAAATGAATTTATGAACTAATTTATCTCATTTCAGACTGTAAAAAGAGCATGAGGAATAGATTCTCATCACACCATGAGGAGGTTAATGGATCTCTCTGAAGCCACGATCAGCGCTCGCCGTCATCTGCTGTGGGTCGTTTGACCCGTTGAGAGCGGGTGAAGGGCTTTGAGAGGTGCATTATGGGACACGTGTGTGTAGGGACAGACACTGCTTAGTCATCAAGTGAGCAGTCTTAATAACGGAGCTCACGCAGGCCGGCCGTCCTCGACTCTCACACCCGCGTGATTAGTGAGAACAACCCCGCCGAGCTCGGCTGACCAACCGCTCATTATTCACAGAGAAACCGAGGTTCACTGCCATTCTAGCATGAGGCGACGCACAACTGATGAGCTACACGGGACATTAGAGTTCATTATTCTCCATTCATTCCCATCAGCGGCGTCCGGATGTGGTAACGAACGGCCGCCGGGTCTCTTCCGCCTCCATCAGTGACGCCTCAACACACATGAACTTCACAAAGTCCCCGTTTGGATTAACAACTAAACTAACAACACGAAACAACTGTCCACATGAGAGGACAACAGAAAGCACTAACTGCACAGAATATGTTTTTTATGATTTTCACACCCTGAGAGGAGCTGGAGACATCAGCTGGCAGGAGCAATTAAAATGTGAAACTGTGGAGAGACTCGTTAATTACATCGACTTCATGTTGTAGAGGGAAGATAGAAAGACCACGGTGTTATTTTCCTGAAAACATGTGAAAAATCCTTGGATTCTGTATGTTCTGCTTATTTAACATCTGCACATATATAGCCTAAACAAAGAAAAAACACAAATGAGGTCTTTTAAATCTAAACTATTGAATGATTTCAACTAGACAGAAATGACATTAAAGGGGACATATCATGAAAATCTGACTTTTTCCGTGTTTAAGTGCTATAATCGGCATTTGCCAACCTAGAAAATGTGAAAAAGGACAACCCAGTAACTTTGTTTTGAAAAAACAAGCAGATTTCGCTCCCCTAGTGACTAGGAAGGGGATCTTATTATAATATTACCACCCCTTAATCTGCACATTTCCACCCACAGTGCCGCCATTTTGTTTTTGCAAGTGAGGCAAAGCTGCAGATGAAGAAAATGTAAGAATTTTTAAGTAATGCAATGTTTCTTTGATTAAGGCAGCTCCACTTTGCATGTGGTTTCCCTTAGCCTCCATGCGCTCTATTACTTTATGCTAGCACAAACAGAAGTTGTGTTTGATTCATCCACAAAACAGCTTACACTACTAATGTGATGTCAATTTTTTACACCGGACTGTTTCACAAACGAGGGTCAATTCAACACAAAAGATTAACATGACGGCACATGCTAGTGGATGAGTTGAATCAACTCCACAGCAACTACATAAATTTATCCACTAACCATTCAGAAACGTCTAAAAGTTGTAACTTCTTCCTGAGTCTCTCCATCAGTGTCGACTCCGGTTTGAACAATGTAAGGCTGAACACCGTTACTGACAATCCTCATTTTGGCTGCGTGAGATTCTCCGGCTTTGTTGTTGTTGAGCTGTTAAAGCTCCGCCCTCTTCTGGAAAGGGGGCGGGAGCAGCAGCTCATTTGCATTTAAAGGGACACACACAAAAACGACGTGTTTTTGCTCACACCCAAATAGGGGCAAATTTGTCAAGCTATAATAAATGATCTGTGGGGTATTTTGAGCTGAAACTTCACAGACACATTCTGGAGACACCAGAGACTTATATTACATCTTGTGAAAGGGGCATTAAAGGTCCTCTTTAAATGGATGGCAAATATACTAATATTTACTGTATTGAAATGTTAAATTTGGGACTGTTCCTCAGAAAATGAAATAATGTAAAAGTCAGTTTTCTTGGCATCTGTTCACTTGATTTGTGTTCTATATACACTGAGTCGGTAAAAATTAATTCTCTTCTGCTCTCCAAGGCTGCATTTATTTGATCAAAAATACAGTAAAATTTGTGAAGTATTATTCCAATTTAAAATAACTGTTTTCTATGTGAATATATAGTAAAGTGTAATTTATTCCTGTGATCAAAGCTGAATTTTCAGCATCATTACTCCAGTCTTCAGTGTCACATGATCCTTCAGAAATCATTCTAATATGATGATTTGACGATCAATAAACATTTATTATTGAAAACAGTTTCATATTTTTGTGGAAACCGTCATACATTTTATTTTTCAGGATTCTCTAATGAATTTCATTTATTTGAATTAGAATTTTTTGTAACATTATAAATATCTTAACTATCACTTTTGATCAATTTAATGTGTCCTTGATAAATAAAAGTAAAATTTATGTTTTTAAATCTTACCGACCCCAAATATAGAACACTTATGTGTGTGTGTAAGTTGTACATCAATTCAGAAAACACCCTATAACTAGTAATCACGAGTACTAGTGATGCTTGACTTGGCAAACAGCACTAATTAGTCAAGATGTGACATAGGTGTTCTTTATTAAACTTGATTAGTTAAAACTGTGCTGATCTTCATCATCATCTCTGTGTGACTGAAAACACGAGTAGAGCTGAACCCATGAGATCATCTGTGTGTGTGTGTGTGTGTGTGTGTGTGTGTGTGTACACAGTATGAATGATGATGAAGTGTGTGAGGGCTTTTATAATAATCAGAGGTGAAGGCAGGAGGAGACGCTTTAACCGAAATGTTTCCTAACGAGCTCCCCGGCTGTTTGACACTCACACCGGCCACACCGTCCCACTGCTCATTAACTCACACACACACACACACACACACACACACACACACACACACACACACACACACACACACACACACACACAAGTGAACATATTATAGTTAACACATTCTGTCTTATCTCATAACTAGCACACATACACTCCCTTTAATGATACTTGTGTTCTAATCACACACACAAACTGATTGAAAAGTCTCTTCTGTATTCACACTCATATGTTGTCTCATTCTCTGCTGGAGCGTCTCATAACGCAGACAGTGTGTTTGACGATACTGGACTGGATTTTCAAGCCTAAATATTTAACAAGCTTCTGTTCCGTCTGTTCGACTGTCTGAACTACAGCGCAGAGGCAGGACGTCCGGGATGCTGTTCCTCCTCCCATGTAATTAGACATCAGACGACAGGTCTTCAGCAACACGTGGGTCACCTGTGGGCGACAAATACACACGTGTGTCTCACCGCTCAGCAGACTCGTGCAGAACTGAAGCTTAAACACTAGATAGCAACGGCAAGATCATGTGTTGGATTCTCAGTGAATGCATGTGTAGCTTCACGTGATGAAAGTCGCTTTGGATAAAAGCATTTGCCAAATACATAAATGTAAATGTAAAAGTTTTTTTTTCTTTTCATTTTGACTTTTGTTAATCAATTTTTTTGTTACTTCCAAATTTTAAACATACTCATACTCATTAATCACATGTAACATTTATAATGTTACAAAAGATTCTATTTCAAATAAATGCTGGTTTTTTCATCAAAGAATCCTGAAAAATAAAATGTATGACGGTTTCCACAAAAATATGAAACTCTTTTCAATATTGATAATAATCATAAATGTTTCTTGAGCATCAAATCATCATATTAGAATGATTTCTGAAGGATCATGTGACACTGAAGACTGGAGTAATGAGGCTGAAAAATCAGCTTTGATCACAGGAATAAATTACACTTTACTATATATTCACATAAAAAACAGCTGATTTAAATTTTAAAAATATTTCACAATTTTTACTGTATTTTTGATCAAATAAATGCAGCCTTGGTGAGCAGAAGAGACTCTTTCATAAACATTAAAAATACTGACCCCAAACTATGTATGTCCATTTTAGTCCATTTTAGTCCATCAAGTAAAAGTAAATATATATATATATATATATATATATATATATATATGGGTCATTGATGAATAAGGTTTTTAAAAGTGAAAGAAAAAAAACATCATGGAGATATAATTAATTTTGAAGTTTTATTAAGTGTTAAAATGAGATTATGTGGTTTTCATAATCAATTAACACTGCTTTTGTCATTTTTTTTACAAGATGGACAAAATTCGTCACCAAAAAATGTCACTCGGTTTAACCAAAATTTCGGTTATACCGAATGACGATATTTTCAAACAGTGCTAACAGGCTGATATCTAGCTAGCTAGCAAAAGGACAATCAAACATTTTATATTTAGTACAAGTTTTTAAAATATTACAACATTTTCCATGTTTTATAGCGGTTGCACCAAATGACCTGATGTTTCGGGACATGCGTATGAGCAAGTAAAAACATGAATTTTTCAAATAGTTAAGAGAGAGTTAGTTACTTTGCTTCACGACCATGTGGTCCTGAATGATGTCACATCCTGTCACATGATATTGACCGCATGACTTGATCCAAAATGGTCCCTTTATATCGGTTACTCCGAATGACATCAATTAAATTAATTTTCTCATAACAAAGCAACGACTTCTACACATAATTTTAATATCATTTTACACTATGTTGATATATAATGTTATAAAATCATGCCAGAATAAAAAATATATACATTTATTACATTTTAAGATATTTTAATCACAAATGAAATGGCTGTATTGGCCTTTGAACAGTTAAACCGAATGACCTTTTGACACTTCAAAATCTTTAAAATACCTTTATATGTAGAAAAATATAATTAAAACATTTTGGATTCAAGATCTAGTCGTACTACCTTACATACTTTGGATGTCATATCTTTGTTTTTTATTTATTATTATTAAAGCCTTTGGACACTAAAATGACTCATCATGTATATATATACATATATATATATATATGTCAGTTAACATTTATTTTATTTTAAGTTTTAAAGCAACCCTGGGTGCAACACAGGTGGGATGGAGACAGTTTATGACAGGTTTATGACCGACTGAGCAAAGACACATGAACCCTGGTTAGTAACCACAGTTTAATTGTCCTCTATCTCTGTGACGTGAGCTGTTGTTCAGTACAATCACCTGTCCTGTAAGCAGCGTCACTCATTCGTTTTCCCCACACAGACTGAACCGTGACAGGCAGACGTTTAATATAAATGTGCCGACCGCCCGCAGAAATGCAGGATTGAGTGGGAGAACCGAGAGGCGGCGGCTTAGAAGATAAAGTGACTCGTTTGAGTTACTGTCGCATTTCACGTCCTTTTAGCGAGCCACGTGGAGCCGTAACATGTGTGTGTTCTAATCAACTTCTGTAAGGACTCTTTCACTAGTCAAACACAGTGTAATGCTGCTGCATGACAGACACGCTGAAGAACAAACCTGTGTATAAACTCACTGACAGCGATCTGCAGCTAACAGAGGCCGGAATCATTTCAGCTTTCAGAGAGAGTCTGGTGACTGCTGAATGCAGTGCTGGGAAAGTTGAACTCTATGCAAATGAGCAGTAATGAGATGCACCAATAGGAGAGATATCAGTGAAGGAGCAGGAACGCCCACAACAAGCAACAATACAAACATGGCCATAAATCACTGCATGTGTCAACAATTTACATTTACTCTAGCAGTCAAATGTTTGGGGTTGGTCATATTTTTTAATGTTTTTTTGTGAAAAAAGTCTCTTCTGCTCAATGGGGCTGCATCAAAAACACAGTAAAAATTGTGAAATATTTTTATAATTTAAAATATCTGTTTTCTATATGAATATATAGTAAAGTGTAATTTATTTCTGTGATCAAAGCTGAATTTTCAGCATTCCCTGAACCAACTGTGTAAAAGTGGACAGTCGTGTTGATGGTAAACATGACATTGAAGCTGACTGTATTTACTGCATCAGCTGCCATATATACTGAGACACTTTCTCCATCCAATCAATTGTCATGAATAATATCCGTCCTGTCTGACATTTATCAGTTCAGGGATTCCCAAACTCTTGTGTCAGCCGAACATCTTTGACCTAAATAAAGTCCTCCTGAGATTTTATTAATATTTCAATAATTTAATGACACATTTACAAGTTCACGGTTCTCTGATGTTGGTTAAAATTCACATGATGATTTGCAGGTAAAGAAATAAAATATTTAATCTTTTTAGTAAGTTTTTTTTTTATTTTGAGAATAATTTATTTAAATTTTTATGTTTAATAATAAATGATATTATTATTCTAACATTTTTTTTTTCTTTTTATTTAAATTAGCATACATTCAATAAATAACATCATGCTGTAAAAAAATAAAATATAAAATGTATTAAATATAAAAACTTTTTTTTTTCATTACAATAATGAGAATTTATTTGAGGTAAACTGTATTTAATTGTCATTTTTACTTATTTTTATTTTTAATAATAATGTTTTTATTTTTATTTAAATCAGCATACATTAATCACAGTGCAACAAATAACATGCTGTAAAAAATAATATAAAATGTATTAAATATAAAAAACTGTCATTCAAATCTTTTTTTAAATAATGATAATTTTTTTTTTATTATTATTATTTAAATCTGCACACATTAATCAGAGTGCAACAAATAATATAATGCTGTATAAGATTTATTAAAAAAATTTGGAAACACGGTCATTAACTTTTTTTCATTACACTAATGAGAATTTGAGGTAAATTATCTTTAATTGCCATTTTTATAAAAAAAATATTTTTAAGTTTTATTTTTAATAATAATTATACTAATTATGATTCTAATAATAATAACAGTTATTATTTTAACATTTTTATGATTTAATTAATTATAAGCTTTTCATCAACTAACAGACCGCAGAAATCCTGAGCTGAAAATCTTGTTTCTCTCAAAAATATGGAACCTTCCAGAAGTAAAATAGGTTGTGAATGTTGTTTCACATCGAGTTATAAAAACATCCCATGATCACATGACGTGTGTTTCCTGTACGTGGATTTGAGCGAAGCACACGGGGGCTTCATGAAGCTTCACACGCATCATTTCCTCCTTCAGTCCAGTATTGCTGGATGTAACACAGAGTTTCTAGAATTCAAGACAGCAGCTCAAGACAGCAGAGGTGTGTGTGCGTGTGTGTGTGTGTGTGTGTGTGTGTGTGTGTAGTTAATGATGGACAGTAGGCCTGTAAATCGCCTGCTGTCATGCTATAGGACTAGTCTGCAGTAGTTTTACCATATGTCAGTCAGTCAAGAACCGACCCATCTTTTATTCATTATACACCTTTACTACAGTAGACAGCAATAGTCACATCCCTCACACACACACACACACGCTCTCACACACACACTGTATGCTGGAAAGCCTAATGATGTGTGATGGAGCACAATTCCTTCAGCAGAAATGAGAAGGAAATCAAGGGAAAGATTGAAAAAGGGACATTGGGAAAGAGTGAAAGTAGAAATTAAGTGTGGGATGACGTTCAGTGTCAGGAGAGACGGAAATGTGAATAATGTGCCTGAGCAAATGTGTGTGTGTGTGTGTGTGTGTGTGTGTGTGTGTTTACAGTCGTATGAGGGAAAATCAGAACACATGTATATCAGATCATTCTGTGATGGATGGAAACTCTCGAATCTCACAAAAACAGGTCATTTTACCCCCCAAATAATGATAATAATAATAATAATAATAATAATGAAAAAAAAATTAGGATACAAACAAAAAAAATATTTATTTTTATTTAAATCCGCATGCATTAATAACAGTGCAACAAATAACACCATGCTGCATAAATAATATAAAATTATTAAATTAAATTAAATAACTTTGGAAATATGGTCATTCGAATCATATTTTTTCACATTACAATAATGAGAATACAAACAAAATTATAAAATAAAAATAAAAAACAAGATATCTTTTCATTTAAATATAAATAATATAAAATATATTTAATTTTTTTTTTTTTTTTTTTTGGAAATATGGTCATTTGAATATTTTTTTTTCATTACATAATGAGAATTTGAGGTAAATATCTTCAATTATGTATTTTAATTTTAATATAAATAATTATTGTTATTTTAACATTTTTATTGTTATTTATTGTTTAAATCAGTTTGCATTAATCACAGTGCAACAAATAACACCATGCTGCATAAATTTTCCCTTTTTTTTTTGGAAATATTGTAATTTTTTTTTTTTTTTTTTCACTACAATAATGAGAATTTGGAGATAAAATATTTTTAATTGTCATGAAAATAATGTCAGTTAAAATGTGAAATAAAAGATGGACAGTCTTGACCGCTCTTGTGCAATTCACTCAGATGTGTGTGTGTGTGTGTGTGTGTGTGTGTATGTGTGTGTGTTTACAGACAGAGTGATTTGACTATTTGAAAATCATCTTCCTGTTATTGTGGGAGTAAATATGTGTGCATTTATTGATTTGAAAATCTTCAGTGTGTGATTGGTAGAAACGGGCGGCCTGTTTCTCGTACTGGACGACAAAATGAGAGTGATGAGACGATCACATGATGAGAGGAGAGACATTACTGTCCCACAGAGAGAACTAGAACAAATACTGCACACACACACACACACACACTCATTCACACACACTCACATTTATACTGGTTTAAATTTAAACTAAAAAATTGTCAAATCAATACAAAAAAATACTGTAAACATGAATTACAGTAATGAATGTCTAATGAAAAACACCACAAACACAACATCATCTGCAGGCCTGTCTCTGCTCATGTGATGTTGGGCTGAAACAGTGAATGTGAATCGACACACAATCAATCTGTTTCAGTGTGTCAGCGCAAGATGAAAGATTCATCTGAATCTCACAGCAGTCTGAAATAGAAAACCAGGTAAGAATAAACGGTCAGCGTGGCGCTCGGCTTTCTTTTCACCGAAGCGCTCAGACGAAACGAAAGATAGATTCCTTCATTCCACGTCTCGCAGTGAGTGATGAAAGACAAAACGCGCTCGTCTTTCCACACGGTTCCGCTTGAGCGCGTGAAATTTGTTCAGTGCTGATCAGACGCGCCTCGCTCAGATCCACTCCTTACAAAAACTGCAGTTCATTTCGCAGCGCTGCTTTCCCACAGGGTGACAGCGTGCGTCCTCACAAAACCTGTCTCGGCGCTCACACATCCACACGCAAACACACACTCACACTCCACATTCACAATTTTACAGTGACTTGACACAATGAGTCTTAAAACCAACAGAAACCACATCGAGAGTCTCAGAATGAGCGGATGAACAGATACAGAGCAGCAACGATACTGTACTACAGTAGATCACACAATCAATGACACGCTTACGTGATTCATAGAGATCAGATCACCTCCAAATTCTGTGTAAAAATGCAATGGCGCGTATGAAAATATGCTGCTTCTCACCCTGCATGAAACTTTGCTGTTGTCATGACAATCCCGTGCATGAGAATCAATAGATGTGATGTGTGTGTAAATACACTACTGTAAAAAACTTGAGGGATTTTGTAATGTTTTTGAAAGAATCAAGGCTGCATTTAGTTTATCAAAAATACAGTAAAATTGTGAAATATTATTACAATTTAAATCAGCTGTTTTCTATGTGAATATATAGTAAAGTGTAATTTATTCCTGTGATCAAAGCTGAATTTTCAGCATCATTACTCCAGTCTTCAGTGTCACATGATCCTTCACAAATCATTCTAATATGATGATTTGCTGATCAAGAAACATTTATGATTATTATCAGTGATGAAAACAGCTGTGCTGCTTCATATTTTATTTTTTCAGGATTCTTTGATGAACAGAAAGTTCAAAAGAACAGCATTTATTTGAAATAGAATCTCATGTAACATTATAAATGTCTTTACTGTCACTTTTGATCAATTTAATGTGGAAGCTTGTTTCTGCCACTGAATAAAAATAAAAAAGGTAATTCTGACTTTATCTCACAATTTTGACTTTTTTAAAATCAGAATTGTGTGATTTAAACTCACAATTGTGTGATATAAAGTCAGAATTGCGGGTTATAAAGTCAGAATTGAGTGATATAAAGCCGGAATTGTGTGATTTAAAGTCGGAATTGTGAGATATAAAGTCGGAATTGTGAGTTATAAAGTCAGAATTGCAAGATATAAAGTCAGAATTGTGAGATATAAAGTTGGAATTGCGTGATTTAAAGTCGGAATTGTGAGATATAAAGTCGGAATTGCGAGTTATAAAGTCAGAATTGCAAGATATAAAGTCAGAATTGCGAGATATAAAGTCAGAATTGCGAGTTATAAAGTCGGAATTGCGAGTTATAAAGTCGGAATTGTGAGATATAAAGTCAGAATTGCGAGATATAAAGTCGGAATTGTGAGATATAAAGTCAGAATTGTGAGGGATAAAGTCAGAATTGCAAGATATAAAGTCGGAATTGTGTGATTTAAAGTCGGAATTGCGAAATATAAAGTTGGAATTGCGAGATATAAAGTCAGAATTGTGAGATATAAAGTCGGAATTTTGAGTTATAAAGTCAGAATTGCGAGATATAAAGTCGGAATTTTGAGATATAAAGTCGGAATTTTGAGATATAAAGTCAGAATTGTGAGATATAAAGTCAGAATTGTGAGATATAAAGTCGGAATTTTGAGATATAAAGTCAGAATTTTGAGATATAAAGTCAGAATTGTGAGGAAAAATTCAAAATTGTGAGATAAAAAGTCGCAATTACCTTTTTATTTTTTATTCAGTGGTGGAAACAAGCTTCCATAATTTAATGAATCCTTCATGAATAAAACTTAATTTCTCTCTCTCTAAAAAAAAACATACTGACCACAAACTTTTGAACAGTAGCGTATTTGATTCTTCTAGATCAATCTAGTGCTGCTTTGGTGTAATTTTAGATACTGTAGTTTCTCTCAGTGAGTGTTGAATATGCACAGAAGTGTGAAGTGGTTAAACAAAAATCGCAAAGCAGAAGCTGCTTAAATCATGACACACAAATCCACACACACCCAAATGAACTGAGAGGAAGAGAACTGTGTGTGTGTGCTTCAACACAAACACATCTGAACAACATCACTGCACACACCACACACACATCACATCTACACTTTGGCCTCACGTTTAGCCTGTAGACACACACACACACATACACACACACACACACAAGCTGTGTTTCAGCATTCGCCTTAAGGAAGGATATTTTTCATTGTCAGATGAAGCGACTGCAGTGGCAGAGGGTGTAGTATGCTGATATCAGCAACACACTGATAAAGAGATCAGACACACACACACACACACACACACACACACACACACACACACACACACACACACACCCCGCTGGCCGCTCAACACTGCACACCACATCAGAAATATGAATAAACGTTAAATAAGTTCAAAGAGACGACGAGCAAGCAGCACAGAACACTAAACACACCCGTTTCACTGAATCACACACAGAACTGGCTGAAATGCATCTTCAGACTGTATTTTCACATTGAGAGTTTCATATTCACTGTAAATAAATATGTTCTTCAAACATGTTCATTCAGTGTCAGTGTTTCTGAACTCTCTGAAACGCCTCCATCTTGAGTTTTCTTCACAATATTCCTCATTTAAATAATTCATGCGCAGAATAAAGGGGCGGGGCCTGGTTGAGTTAGTCAGTAGTGTGTTGAAACTGGCGGTTATGGTAAGGGGCGGGACATTTCCCAAACACCAATCACAACACACCGCTCCAGCCGACCAATCAGAGCACATTGTGCTTTTCAGAAGGAGGGGCTTCATAGAGACAGGAACTAAACAGAGCGTTACTGACAGACTGGGAAGAGAGGAGCTGAACAATGGAGAATATGAGGAAAATAATCAACATTCAAGCATGAAAACACGTTCTAGAAGAGCCTAAAACCAAAATCAAGATTTTGTAAAGGAATAATATGGCCTCTTTAAAGGGACATATCATGAAAATCTGACTTTTCAAAAATCTGACTGTGTTTAAGTGCTATAATCGTGTCCCCGGTGCATCTACCATCCCAGAAAATGTGAAAAAGGACAACCCAGTAACTTTGTTTTGAAAAAACGCGCAGATTTCGCTCCACTAGTGACATAGGAAGGGGATCTTATTATAATATTATCGCCCCTTAATCTGCATGTTTCCACCCACGGCGCTGCCATTTTGTTTTCGCAAGCGAGGCAAAGCTGCAGATGAAGAAAATGTAAAAATTTTTAAGTAATGTAATGTGTTTCTTTGGTTCAGGCAGCTCCACTTTCCGTGTGCTTTCCCTTAGCCTCCATACGCTCTATTACTTTATGCTAACACAACTTGATGCTAGCACTTTATGCTAACCATTCAGAAACGTCCAGTTTCATTCTAAAAGTTGTAACTTCTTCCTGAGTCTCTCCATCAGTGTCGACTCCGGTTTGAACAATGTAAGGCTGAACACCGTTACTGACAATCCTCATTTTGGCTGCGTGAGATTCTCCAGCTTTGTTGTTGTTGAGCTGTTAAAGCTCCGCCCTCTTCTGGAAATAGGGCTGGAGCAGCAGCTCATTTGCATTTAAAGGGACACACACAAAAACGGCGTGTTTTTGCTCACACCCAAATAGAGGCAAATTTGTCAAGCTATAATAAATGATCTGTGGGGGATTTTGAGCTGAAACTTCACAGACACATTCTGGAGACACCAGAGACTTATATTACATCTTGTAAAAGGGCCTTTATAGGTCCCCTTTAAGGTCAAAGCAGACTTTATACCAATAATCAAAGGTCTGGCTGTGAGAATCTCCCACACACACTTCACATGAGCATACACTCTTACAGGATTTCTGCTCTCTAACAACAAACCAGCGGCGTCTTCACATCACAGACGGGAGTGTGGGAATGTGTGTCTCCCACACAAACACTTGCAAACCATCTTTTGACTAATTGCTGGTGTTTTTCATTGTTTGAGCCGAAAGAAGGCTGTAGATAATTGCACACATGTGCCCTTTCGTTTGCTATAGCGCTCCTCTTCTCCGAGTGTTGCTTAACCTTTAGCAAATGACGCATGACCCGAGCGGCATCCATCTATAACGGCACATCGGCATACAGAGAGAGAACATCTGTCTCAACCGCCGACGTGACTGTCAATACGACCCACCGAACATCAGGAATATCAGTCCGATCGCACAATAGAAGCACCGTAAACAGATCGCGCGGCTTTGCTTGCGTGTGCACGTGCGTTTGATGCACGGCTCCGGGCGGCCGGCAGATATAATAAAGGCTTATCGTTTGGAGGCAATTTCACAGCAGCACGCGCCTAATTGAACAGTCTGTTTCAAGCATTCTATTCTCCCTCCGACGCCGAGCCGCCGGGAACAATCTGAGAAATGACACCTTCCTCGAGTCATTGAGCAGGGCTGCGGCGACAGAAGAGCGTGAGAAGACACTCTCATCGTCTGCAGGGGAGGCTGGAGCGAGAGCAGGACAGCTAACTAAGATAATAATGGGCAGAAAGCAGCTGACGTTGGTGTGCACCATTCAGAGTTTAATTACAATGAAATTCCAGGTCAATTCCTGAATTTCAATTGCAGAAAATTTGAAATGAGGAACTAGAATTAAAATCAATAGTAATTCAAAGAAATGCATCTATTTAAATGTACTTATTTATCTTAATGTTGGCTTCACAGTCGTGTTAATAAAAAAAAAATAAAATAAAATAAAAAAATAAATAAATGAAAGTCTAAGGTTTAAGGTTTTCTAGGCCTTAGTGACAGACAATAAATAAGTAAATAAATAAAATAAATAAGTATAAAAAGTTTGAAGGTTTTATAGGGCTTACTGACAGATAAATAAACAAAAAGACTAAGATTTATTAAAATCCATAGAAGTTCAAAGAAATTCATATAACCACAAAAAAATGTCAAAAATTTGTCAATGCTATAGTTTCACAGTTTTGTTTAAAATAAAATAAAATAAAAAAGTCTAAGTTTGAAGGTTTTTTAGGGCTTACTGACAGACATAAATAGATAAATAAATAAAGTTTTATTAAAATCAATGCAAATTCGAAGAAATGTCAATTTATCAATGCTGCTTCACAGTCGTGTTAATAAAATAAAACTAAATAATAAAAAAATAATTAAGTCTTGGTCTTTCTAGGCCTTAGTGACAGACAGTAAATAAATAAACTAAGATTTAAAATCAATAGAAGTTTAAAGAAATTCATATAACCACAAAAAAAGTCAACATTTTAATGCTAGCTTCAGTTTTGTTTAAAAAAAAAAAAAAAATAATAATAATAATAATAATAAAAAAGTTCAAGTTTGAAGGTTTTTTAGGCCTTACAGATGGAAAGACAATACATGAATAAATTAAAATCAATAGAACAGTTTTATTAAAATCAATAGAAATTCAAAGAAATTCTTATAACCACAAAAAAAAAAAAAAAATTCATAACATTTGTCAATGCTGGCTTCACAGCCTTCAAAATAAAATAAAATAATAAAAAATATGAAATAAAATTAAATTAAACGGTAACACTTTACAATAAGACTCATTAGTTAAAATTAGTTAAAGGGTTAGTTCACCCCAAAATGAAAATAATGTCATTAATTACTCACGGTCATGTCGTTCCACACCCGTAAGATCTTCGTTCATCTTCGGAACACAAATTAAGATATTTTTGATGAAATCCGATGGCTCAGTGAGGCCTGCATAGCCAGCAATGACATTTCCTCTGTCAAGATCCATTAATGTACTAAAAACATATTTAAATCAGTTCATGTGAGTACAGTGGTTCAATATTAATATTATAAAGCAAAGAGAATATTTTTGGTGCACCAAAAATAACAACTTATTTAGTGATGGCCGATTTCAAAACACTGCTTCATGAAGCTTCGGAGCGTTATGAATCCTTTGTGTCGAATCAGCGGTTTGGAGCGCCAAAGTCACGTGATTTCAGCAGTTTGGCGGTTTGACACGCGATCCGAATCATGATTCGACACGCTGATTCATAACGCTCCGAAGCTTCATGAAGCAGTGTTTTGAAATCGGCCATCACTAAATAAGTCGTTATTTTGTTTTTTTTGGTGCACCAAAAATATTCTCGTGGCTTTATAATATTAATATTGAACCACTGTACTCACATGAACTGATTTAAATATGTTTTTAGTACATTAATGGATCTTGAGAGAGGAAATGTCATTGCTGGCTATGCAGGCCTCACTGAGCCATCGGATTTCAACAAAAATATCTTAATTTGTGTTCCGAAGATGAACGAAGATCTTACGGGTGTGGAACGACATGAGGGTGAGTAATTAATGACATTATTTTCATTTTTGGGTGAACTAACCCTTTAACCACATTAGTTAACATGAACTAATAATGAACTGCACTTCTACAGCATTTATTAATCTTTGTTAATGTTAATTTCAACATTTACTAATACATTATTAAAATCTGGTTAACATTAGTTAATGCACTGTGAACTAACATGATCAAACAATGAATAGTTGTATTTTTATTAACTAACGTTAACAAAGATTAGTAAATACAGTAACAAATGTATTGCTCATGGTTAGTTCATGTAATGTTTAACTAATGACTAATTTTTATTTTGCACTGTTTTAAATGTACAGTGTGCAACAATGCTGCAGATGCTTTGGCAATACGAATATAAAAACATTTGTCATGCTAATTAACCACCTTAAAACTGAAACTAGAACAGCTAGTTTGTCATTCTCATCTTTATCTATCATAAAATTCAGTCCTTCCTTCATTTTGGAAACACACACACTAACTTTATATTGCATGTTCTCTCACTGTTATTCTCTGCATCTTTTCTCTCTCGCATTATTCTAGAGTGAGAAATCTTGGTCTCTCTGTCATCACCCTGTGTTCATCAGCCCTTATTACTGTTGCACTAATTGGAAGATGAGTCCCGATTAATCACGCGCACACGCGGGCGACGGAGTCACCGAGAGACTTAATTGGGCCACCGATTGGCTGAGACTAATTGAGCATTGATGGGAGAGCATGCGTGTACGTGAGAGCGTGACAGTGACACGCCGGTCCAATTAAAACACACACACACACACACACACACTCCTCTCGTGTCTCTGCTTTAATTGCCGGTTGAAGGTTTGAACTGTTCTTCTTCTTCTTCTTTGTACTAATTGTCCGGTTTCCTTTAGCGAGGCCTGAACAACATCTAACTGCAAACACAAACACATGCTTATTAAAGACAAGCTCCGCCGAGACGTGTCGCTTTCTGCTTTTAATGAAACGAGCAGCATGTCAGGAGCATGATGGGAAGCTCTTAAAAAAAAAAAAAAGAGCACCGTTCCGCCCATCTATCAGCTGAAAACGCAAACACGACCAACAATAACCGCTAAACACAAATGATGCATTTATTGCCACAGCTATTAATAAGCTAGATGGCTTTATTAATAGACATATAACGCGCGTGTTTGAGGCTAATGATCTTACATAGCCGTCCGATAATGAGAGAGTAATGAAAAATTTAATGAAGTAAAAACATCCAGCTACTGTAGAAGAACATGATGCACTCTGGGAAACTCTACGGCTTAACTAGACGTCATCCATCACAGCTCGTGCATAAGCCAAATATTATCTGTTAACAGTATGAAGCTGTCCTCTGGAAAATAGAGCCGCATTACAGATGCATTTCTGGGTCAAGATGTGCTGTGGGGATAAAACATGATGCTTCAGACTAACAAGTTACTCCGGTGAACTTTATGCTTTTGCACTTTATCCGAGTACAAATAGTCAAGTTAGTAATGAGAGAAGAAGAAAGCGAGAGAGACAAAGATCATAATAATAAAGAGTTAGAAACTCGGAGGCAAAATACAACAGTCACACAGCAAATGTATTCTTAGATACAATTAACCCGCCACTGATGTGGGGACAGAGGCTGAAACTAAAGTGAGATTCTGAGCCATTATATATTTGCCATTATTATTAGGGGTGTTTGGTGAGTCCCTGTTATTATTGCTCATAGTTAGAGTTAGTGATGTGAACAAACTTCTGCATACAGGATTCCTTGAATCGTGTGTTGTTGAGAAGTTTTGCTGGTGCTTTACTCAGTGATCAGATGCTTCATTTTCACCTGCTGGACCAGAAAACAGCTGAACAAGATCTCACAAACACAGGCACATCTACAGACCAGAAGATCACAGAGACTCTTCTCACACTAGACAGGAAAAAAAACACCTACCCTAGCAACTACTTAGAACACCATAGCAACCCCTTAGTAACCATTCAGAACATCCTAACAACCCCATTGCAACCACCTAGAACATCATAGCAACCCCATAGCAATCACTCAGAACACCTTAGCAGCCTCATAGCTCTAGTAAACTCATAGCAACCACTAAGAACACCCTAGCAACCCCTTAGCAACCATTCAGAACATCTTAACAATCCTATTGCAACCACCCAGAACACCTTAGCAGCCTCATAGCTCTAGTAAACTCATAGCAACCACTAAGAACTCCCTGGCAACCCCTTAGCAACCATTCAGAACATCCTAACAATCCTATTGCAACCACCTAGAACACCATAGAAACCCCATAGCAACCACCCAGAACACCTTAGCAGCCTCATAGCTCTAGTAAACTCATAGCAACCACTAAGAACACCCTGGCAACCCCTTAGCAACTACCCAGAACATCCTAACAACCCCACTGCAACCACTTAGAACATCCTAATAGGCCCATTGCAACCACCTAAAACACCATAGTAACCCCATAGCAACCACTCAGGACATCCTAACAACCCTATAGAAACAAATTAGAACATCCTAACAACCCCATAGAAACCACCCAGAACATCCTAACAACTCTTTAGCAGCCACTCAGATAACCCTAGCAACCCCTTAGCAACCACTCAGAACACCTTAGCAGCCTCATCGCCCTAGTAAACTCATAGCAACCACTAAGAACACCCTAGCAACCCCTTAGCAACCATTCAGAACATCCTAACAACCCTATAGAAACAATTTAGATCATCCTAACAACCCCATAGAAACCACCCAGAACATCCTAATAACTCTTTAGCAGCCACTCAGATCACCCTGGCAACCCCTTAGCAACCACTCAGAACACCTTAGCAGCCTCATTGCCCTAGTAAACTCATAGCAACCACTAAGAACATCCTGGCAACCATTTAGCAACCACTCAGGACATCCTATTCCTAAGAACCCTATAGAAATCACCCAGAACATCCTAACAACCCCACTGTAACCACCCAGACCAACCTAGCATCTCTTTAGCAACCACTCAGAACACCCTAGCAACCACCTAAACACCCTAGCAACCCAATAACAACCATCCAGAACACAGTAGGAACCGCCTAGCAATCATTCAGTACACCCTACTAACCCCTTAGCAACCATCCAAAACACCCTAGCAATCACTCAGAAGAACCCTAGCAACCGTCCACAGCAGCATGATGGCGGTGAGTTCTGTACAGGTGAACATCACTCACAGGTTCTTCAGCTCCAGTTTGACAGTCTTTAAGAAACAAAGAGCATCTCAGTCAGTGATCTGTAATAGAGAAACTCATCAGTTTTCATCTCTTCATCATAATTTAGTCTCACTGACAGAAACGACTTACTGCAGCGAGTTTAAAGACAGAGCTTTATCTTCATGAGAATGAACAAAACAAATAATGATGCTGAACAACACAATGACTTTCAAACTCAGATCAGACTCTCGTCACCTGATGTCCAAAAAACATCTTAGACAACAAGAAACCACGTCACAAAAAGTGTGCTGTCACTCATCTAATAATACACTGTTTTATCATAAACTGGAACTGACAGATGAACATTTCCAATTAAACAAATCCAAAGTATTTCAGAGGGTTAATAATTATAATTCTGCTCCTGCAAGCAACATTTACAGAAGAAACCCAAAGCCGACTGCTGGCGCTCTTGATGGAGTCTGGATCTGTCTGGATCCGTTCAGTCAGGCTGAGAATGAACATCAGTCGCTCAAACTCTCGCCGGGACCGTCTCTCACCCGCTCCGCCACCTGCTCCTCGCCCAACAGAATGAGCGCATAATGAGAGGAAGAATAACAGAGGCGAGAGGGGGGCGGCAATGTGGCTTTGTGGGGCAGTTGACGTCCTCCAACGGCGAATGAGAAGATCTGTCACTGGCCATTGGCGTCTGGATGATCCCGTTTACTGCCAAGAGCTCTGGAGGAGCAGAGCCAAATGAGAGTTTAACATTTACTGAAGAAATCTGAGCGAAGATTGCCACCATGATGCTGAGGTGTTTTCAACATGTTGCCATGTGAGTGTCCTGAGTGGGTGTTATAGCACTGAGAGTTTGCCTGTATAACTATAGGAATGTCCTGAAATGCTCCTGATGTTGAGCCGAATATATCCAAAAGTATTTGTGTGCTGCATTCACGGTGTTAACACAACAGGGACATTATCTGCTGCTTCTGTCGGCTGTAGGTGTCTGTGCTGGTAATGGTCTGTTCAGAGGAACTAGTGTGACACACTGGAGCAGTAACTGAACATGATGTCAGGGTGGAAATGCCAGAGCAAGTGTTTAAGTCGATAACAATCCAGAGAACTGCAGCTTTAATAAGAGGACACACACACACACACACACAAGCACACACACACACACACGAACACACACACGAGCACACACACACACACACAAGCACACACACACACACGAGCACACACACACACACACACGAGCACACACACGAGCACACACACACACACACGAGCACACACACACACACGAGCACACACACGCACACACACACACACGAGCACACACACACACACACACACACGAGCACACACACACACGAGCACACAAACACACAAGCACACACACACACTCACAGACTCATACACACGAGCACACACGCACACACACACACCCACACACACGAGCACACACACACACAAGCACACAAACACACAAGCACACACACACACTCACAGACTCATACACACTCACGCACACACGCACACTCACACACTAACACAAACACTCACACATGCACACACATACACACACACTCAGACTCTCACACACACACACACACTCAGACACTAAGACTCGCACAGACATCCACACACTAACACAAACGCTCACATTCAATCACACACACACACACACACACACACACTTACACTAGCACACATCCACACACACTCACTCACACACTCTCTCTCTCTCACACGAGCACACACACACACACACACACACACACAAGCGCACACACACACACGAGCACACACACGAGCACACACACACACACACACGAGCACACACACACACGAGCACACACACACACACAAGCACACACACACACACACACGAGCGCACACACACACACGAGCACACACACACACACACACACACACAAGCACACACACACACACACACCCACACACACAAGCACACACACACACACACACACGAGCACACACACACACGAGCACACAAACACACAAGCACACACACACACTCACAGACTCATACACACGAGCGCACACGCACACACACACACACACACACACACACGAGCACACAAACACACAAGCACACACACACACTCACAGACTCATACACACACACGCACACTCACACACTAACACAAACACTCACACACACTCACACATGCACACACATACACACACACACACACACTCAGACTCTCACACACACACACACACTCAGACACTAAGACTCGCACAGACATCCACACACTAACACAAACGCTCACATTCAATCACACACACACACACACACACACACACTTACACTAGCACACATCCACACACACTCACACACACACTCTCTCTCTCACACACACACACACACACACACACACACACTCACACACTTACACTAGCACACATCCACACACACTCACACTCTCACACTCACACACACACACACACACACAGCCCTAATGAACTACATCAGGTTTTCACACCCTCCTCCTCACAGTCAGTTGTCATTGTGTGTGTTTGTGTGTGTGTTTGTGCGTCTGTGTGCAACTACGTGATAAAAAAACAAAGCAAACAGCCAGATGAGAATTTTCGCACCACCTCAAATCAACACGAGCGGAAGATCCTCGGCCCTGCGAACATCAGAAGAGTTTGAATATTTTCACGGATCATTCGCCTCCACCAGTCGAGGGAAATCAGGAGTTAGCGCTCTGGAACAACTTTATATTTTTGGATTCAGTTTTGGAGTAATTGATCATCAAGACCATCATTCCACTGAAGTTCAGCTGTGCCACGTGACATGAAAAATAATAAAGATATATGACATTTCAAATCCAGATGAGCAGAAACACATTTCCTTTGACACATTCAGGATAAATGACATGAATCCACTGGAGAATCTGTCATTACATCACATGTATGTAATATGAGATGAATAAAGAACCTCGAACTTTATAATCATCTTCTGAAACTCACTGCCGTGGACAGACAATCTCCTGTTATGAATCTTTGTGATGTTTTTTTCTTTTTAAAGCTTCATGAAATTATTTCTATCACAGATAAAAAAAATGTAATTGCAACTTTTTATCTCACAATTTTGAGGAAAAACATTTGGGGAAAAAAAGATAAAAACTTGCAATTCTGATGTAATTTGCAAATAAAGGACAATTTCGACCTTTTTTCAGAATTGCGAGTTTATATCTCACAATTCTAAGAATAAAGTTAGATTGGCAAGTTATAAAATCATAATTGCAAGAAAAAAGTCAGAATTGTAAGATAAAAAGCTGCAATTACCTTTTTTATTCTGTGGTGGAAACAAGCTTTCATAAATTACACCTTTGGAAAAAACATGAGGGTGAGTAAATAATAACAGAATTTTAATTTCTGGCTGAACTATGTGTGTGTGTGTGTGTGTGTGTGTGTGTGTGTGTGTGTGTGTGTGTGTGTGTGTGTGTGTGTGTGTGCGCGCACAGAAGAGAGTTGTGTTTGACCTTTGCTGTGCTGTAGAGGTGGCGTCTCTGACAGTGTGACAGAGAGACCAGCAGCCGCAATATAATGGATGAGCTCTCTCAAGGTTAACACCTCTCTCGCTCTCTCTCCTCTTCCTTCCTTCTTTCTATCATCCCTTTCTTTTCCTCCTCACTCACTGCTGTTGCTTCTGTACTGGCCTGGTTTTCCTTTTTACTTTTTACCTCTTCCTTGTTTTTTTGACCTCACACCCCCTCCATCTCGACTGCTTCCTTTGATGCACAGATTTCGCTTGCAACTCGCATTGCACTAATGCATTCAAAGCAGTAAACATTTAATCAGTTCATGCATTCCCTGGGAATCGAACCCATGACCCTGACGTTGCTAGCGCCACGATCAACTGTTTGCGCTACAGGAAAGTTCTGAATTTAGTATTCAGAAGTACATCTTCATAATCACATTTGACAATACATTATTAATGTGGTAATTTACCTATGCATAAAGCACAGTGATGCTGCCACAGAATGATTAACATATTCATATATAGGCTGAACTCAGGCCACGTTTTGTCTTTAAGATCAACTCAATAACTAATAATGTGTTTGACAGATATAGTATGTCATACTGTAGGTCATGTCTCATTTTCACAACTAATATTTTTGTTTTTTGTTGTTGGCTGATTGATCTACTGAACATACATTCAGCAGGGTCTAAAACTAATATATAAATTAACTTTTCTGCAACTGAAAGAGATAGATGAGATAGATTTCTTGCTCAATGAGAACAATTTATGCACTGAATTTGGTGACTGTAGGTAAAGCTAACCTCCCCTCCATCACTTCAGTCAAAAGGTGGCGCTATAAAGCCCCTCCTCCCTGCCCGTTTCTAAGGCTTTGCCCATGTCTACTGATGTGTGTGTCAAGTTTCAAGCAATTTGAAGCATGCTAAGAGTCTCAAAAACACCAAAAAGAATATTTGTTGCTATGGCAACAGTATTTAAGATATCAAGAATCCTTTCGCATCTGTTGTGTCTTGACATTCTGACGAAGTCTGAAGCAAATCGGGTGAAAATAAGAGGGAGATTTCAAAGCATTTTGAAAGTGACACACTTCCTGCTGCCAGTTGGTGGCGCTATGACTTTGACTCACAATAGCCACATCCATGTGATCGGCCTCCTTCAATGAACATACAGCTGAAGTTTCATCAAAATCAATCAATGTATGCAGAAGTTATAACACACTTCCTGTTTCCATTTTTTTCGCCTTAATTTCATTTCAACACCACGGCCAAACCGTTCAAGATATCAAAAATACGCTCGCAATTTAGCATCATCAATATCTTGACTTCATGCTGACCGAGTTTGGTGGCGATCGGATTAATCGCTTAGGAGGAGTATATCAAATTCCAGAGCATGCATTTTTCAAACAACCCATAATAGCAGACTTCCTGTTGGGCGGAGCTAATGACTTACAGTGCAGAAGTTGTTCGGCCCAATGAGATCTATAAGTGTATGAAGTTTGGTTACTGTAGGTGAAACTATGAAGTTAGGTGAAAAGGGGTGCACTACAGACCCACTCAAATATAACCATATAAAAGGGTGTGCCAATGTCAACAATGTGTTAATCTATTGCACAACAGCTGATCGTTTAGTCATTAATTGCATTGTTAGCGCCATTGCTAAGCGTCGTTCTAGGCTAGCTGTGAGTTAAAGCCGCTTGCGTCTGTGACAAACAACATTCATTGCTCATCCATCATAAGTGCCAAACTTAGACATTCATTACAGAGTTTGCCGATCTTTGCTGTTCTCCTCGCCGCTTTTCACTTAATCTCTCTGGAGAACCGCGCCGCCCTTTTTCTGCCGCTACTGATGCTGGAAAGATGCTGAACAGCAGTAAAGGAAGCACTACATTAATTAAATGCAGAAATTTGCCTCACTCTATTTTGTTGCTGAGAAAGAACTGCTAAGATTGATGAACTTCTCTGAGATTCAAGAGCGCTCCGCTAGTCTCAAATCGGAGCTTAATTGAGATGGAACGTCTATTAGGTGAGCCGCATACATTACAGTGTCAAATCTCTGTATTCTAATCTCGCCTCCCTTATTTTTCCACTTCACTCTTTGGCTCTGAAAGCTCACGCCTTCTTTATATGCGGCGGTGAGGTTAAGGCACGTGCCGTGTGATGAACATGCTCTCGGGCGCAGGGGTCACAAACACAGTCTCCTGAGACTGCAAGGGCTTCGTCTTTGGCAAGGTTGTTTTCTTGAGGAGTAATTCGCCACTGCCTGATTCAAACTCGTCTGAAGGAGGATGATCCTGACCAGGGTACTTACTGGAGCTTTACCATTTATTTTTACATTCACTAGCACTGAAGTACCACAGTGTACCATGGTACTACTGGATTTTTTTGCACGCAGACCAGTGTAGTAGTTAAGGATTCTCAGAAAAAAAGGGCAGGCCATATTTCACCCTACACTCTAAAAAATGCTGGGTTAAAAACAACCCAAGTTGGGTTGAAAATGGACAAACCCAGCAATTGGGTTGTTTTAACCCAGAAGTTGGGCTAAATGTTTGACCAACCTGCTGCACAGTTTTATTTAACTCAACTATTGTTTAAAAATTACTATATGGCTTGCTTAAAATGAACACAAAATAGGCTGGAAATATTATTTAACATATTAAGCACGCAACACAGTAATTTTTAAACAATAGTTGAGTTAAATAAAACTATCCGGCAGGTGGGTCAAAAATTTAACCCAATTGCTGGGTTTGTCCATTTTCAACCCAACTTGGGTTGTTTTTAACCCAGCATTTACACTTGAAAGAAAAAATAAGAAATGTTATTAAGCATCAAATCACTATACTAAATGATTTTCCCATAGAGTTAAAAAAAAAAAAAAAGTATAATTTATTTATTTAATTCATCATATATATATATATATATAATGAATTAAAAATAAAATATATTAATTGAACAAAATTATAATTAAACACTTAATGTTATAATTATATACTAACAAAATAATATATAAAATATCAGTGTTATATATATATATATAATTTTTTTACATACTCATATACATACAATATTTCATAAATATTACATGTTAATTTTACAATTAATATACAATTCATTATAATTCTTATATAAAACATTTATAATAATATAATATATATAATACATGTATTTCATAAAAATTAAATATTCATGTTATATATACAAAATTAACAATTAATATATATTTTTATATATACATATATACACACACACACTAGTATATATACTATGTAAAATATTTTGGAAATATTATATATTCATTACACACACACACACACACACACACACACACACACAGTCAAACCAAAGATTATTCAGACATTTTTGATATATTTTTACTAGTGCGTTCAGGACATTATAGTTCATTTCTGTAAGTGAGGATAGCAAAATAAAGTAAACTGTGACATATTATACTCAAAAATTCTTCATACAGTGGACTACCAGTAAAACTGATAAAAATTTGGAACCAAAAATTATTCAGACACTTTGACCTGACCATGTTTTGCTTGAGTGTTATCTGACATAATGAAGATGATTTTTTTCTGACACAGTTTAACTCTGAGATCTTGTCATATTTTATTACCATTTTTTTAAACTATAGTGAATAAACTGTATTAATGAATGAAATGTTCAAGGTGTCTGAATACATTTTGGTTTGACTGTATATATATATATAATGTTAGAGATGCTCAGACTAGCAGCAGAAGGGCAAGTCTATGTTGACAACACCTTAGAATCAAAGATTGTATTTTCATATTCTGGATGCAAAATATGACCTGTGTGAGCCAAGAAGCTCTCGACAAGACCAGAGCGATCTCAAGCGTGAGCCAGTGATTATTCATTCAGTCTCAATAGCGGCACACACCTGATCCCTGACACACACACACACACACACGTCAGCACTCTCTCAAGACACTCTTTATATTTAAACATTAATACGATCTACAAAGACTGACACGACTGCAGTGTGGTGAAATATGAAAGCTAAAAGAAAGACGAGAACGAATACAAGCGCAGACATGATCCGGTCAACTCATTTACACACAACCTCATTCATGAAACACGTAAATCGTCCATAAATCCATTCTTATGCACATTGCTGAATGAGTCAATTTATAAAGGAAACGATTTACGCTGACATTTGTTCTGCACCAGAATACAAAACAACAACGATTATTATTAAGTCACACTGTACTGCACATGCAGACAGAAACACATTCAGTCAAACATTATTGTGTTTATATGAACACTAACCCTTAGTAGAACCAATAGTGAATTTCACAAGGCGAGGGTTACCATACTGTACGCTGACAATCTACAGTTTGAAAGCACAGGACGACTGAACGGCAGCAATTTTCCTCCACAAGAGGAGATTCACACAACATGTCAAAAACTGGAGTAAAATAAACCCACGTTTGAAGGCCGAGCGTAATGGCTGTGATTATGATAGTAGAACTCAACGCAACTGTCTGTGTGAAAATAAATAGCATGAGGCTTTAAAACACATCAATGCAATGCAACAACTCCAGCGATTGATTTTTTTTCACAAGTGCATCAGTGATAAAGGTCCATAAATGGAAGAGAGACTCTGAATGACCAGGAACGTGATGCAGGTCTGAATTCAGCTGGTCGATATGAAGTGATTGTTATTTCTTTGCACTCATGGCGCCTGTGGATGTGAGAGAGCGAAGGGAACAACGAAAGCCAAGCGTTTCTTCTGTTATTCCTGTAATAATTAGAGCATTAGTGTCTGGTTGGGAAGTGCTACGTGTATTTGATCTCACACCTGAGAATTTGGTAATATGAGGGCGAAACGCTCAAATGCATCTAAAAGATTCAATTTTAATAGAATCTTGATCTCGACAGAGAGAGACAAATCTCTGTTTGAGTCTTACAATAAACAGTTTTATTGTGTCGGGCCGCCACCTGATGTCCAATACAACATCTGGCTCCTAAAACACAAGCAGAAGCAGCACCGATACAGGTGATCAGAAGCGAACATCTGTGATTCCAGCTCTTGGGAATCATCTGTCCAGCTTCAGAGAGCAGATCTGGGAACGCTTATCTCACATGCACTAAATATAGACGCCTCTGGATGTCGTCCAGACACTTCTGGAGCAGGAGGGTTTCCATCTAATTATCAGACAGAAGCCTTTCCAAAGAACAAACTGAAACGGCGTCTCAAAATACCGCCCTGCTGTCACGTCTGCGTCTCACGGAAACACTGAGATCAGTGACAAACTATGATGTTGGCTTGATAGAGCCTGGCCAGAAAGTTTGAAATAGATTTAAAGGGGACCTACTGTATAATGCCCCTTTTTACTACTGTAATGTAATATAACATGTGATGTAATATAAGTCTCTGGTGTCTCCAGAATGTGTCTGTGAAGTTTCAGCTCAAAATACCCCACAGATCATTTATTATAGCTTGTTGTAAATGCCGTTTTTGAGTGGAAGGAAAAGCTGTTTTTGTGCATGTGCCTTTAAATGCAAATGAGCTGCTGCTCCCCGCCCCACTTTCCAGAAGAGGGAGGAGCCTGTACAACTCACGTACAACACTCACATGACATTGCAGTTCTTCTTCATCATGAAAGTTTATTATCTGCATTCATTTTAAAGCCATATCAGTCTAAACTTCTGGTTTTCTGAGCGCACAGAACGTCAGTGAGCATCAAACTAAGCTCTCTTTCACGTCTTATTGCGTTTAAACTGTCAAATACACACAGTTCACATAAATACAGTCGGTTATGTCTGTGAACATAAACAGCAGTGAAAGAAATCACATGTATGTGTATTAGATCTGTGTATTAAAGTGACAGCAGCGTAATACTGCTGTATCTGCTGTTAATATGAATCAAAAAACAAAAGAAAAACAGAAAATCGCTCACTGCTCTTGACTGAATGACTTTAGTCGCTTTAATAAGAATACATTTTTCACTTGAATGCTGCTGTTAAATGCTCTGGCGAGGAAATGAACATCCTGGGCGGGGTCTATGCTAATAGGGCGGAGTCTGTCAGCAGTTGTGGGTGTGGCCTAAACAATGTGACGCCACACTGCATAAAAGCTGTAAATGGCTTATTCTGAGACACTGCTTATGATTTATGGGGGATTTAAAAAGGAGTGGGTGGATTTTTACCATTATAGGGTGGTTGTGCACACAGACTGCTGACACATTTATGTTTAAACAATGTGTAAAAGTGACTTTTCCATAATAGATTCCCTTTAAAAGATTGAAGTCTGAAGGTTTTCAGCTTGAAGTTTGAAGTAGTTTTAAATCTTGAAGTTTAAAGGATTGGAAGGCCATACACTCTAAAAAAAATCCGGGTTAAAAACAACCCAAGTTGGGTTGAAAATGGACAAACTCAGCGGTTGGGTTAAATGTTTGACCAACATGCTGGGTAGTTTTATTTAACTCAACTATTGTTTAAAAATGACTATATTTCTTGCTTAAAATGAATCCAAAATATGTTGGAAATTAACATTTATTAATATGTTTAAACAATAAACATTTATTAAATTGCTTATTAATAAATGTTCACCTTTTGATTATTATTGTTGCCTCTAGTAATTATTTGTCTGATTTTTAATTTCCAACATATTTTGGGTTCATTTTAAGCCAGACATACAGTCATTTTTAAACAATAGTTGGGTTAAATAAAACTACCCAGCAGGTTGGACAAACATTTAACCCAACTGCTGGGTTTGTCCATTTTCAACCCAACTTGGGTTGTTTTTAACCCAACAGTACGGGTCATACAATCAGGAAAATAGATAGATGCATATTCTGAGTGGTTGCTAGGAGGTTGCTAGGGTACCTGGGGTGGTTGCTTTGCGGTTGCTATGGATGGTTGCTAGGGTGTACTGGTTGGTTGATTGTTTATGTCACATGTCCATAATATGTGTGCGGTCCGTCCCTCAGACGAATCAGAAAAGCAATACTGAAGTCATTAGTGTTAACTAGCAGCGGTAAAGCCATCGAGCACTGACCTATCTCTGACTCGAGCCATCAGTCCACACTGATTACGCTTTATTACCTTTAAGGTGCTTAAGAGGGACTTCTTATCAATTGAATTAAAGACGCTCGTTCATTGACGAAGAGTCTGTACCTGTTCCTTTAAGAAGATCTGCTCACAGTTCAGATAAACTCCTCTATAAAGTGGAGAACACATCGAATTTTGCACTTAATTCACAAGATAATGATCGTTACGTCATCATAAAAAATGTATACAATAGATTATAATCACACAAGATGTTTTAAACGTATAGATCTTTTCTTTTGACATCTAAGAGGTCATCATACTATAAAAACATAAGAACTCCTCGTTAGTCTAAAAACAGCTTTTATTGGAACCTCGACTCGTTTACTGCTGCTACACTTCTCATGATTAATTAATTAATTAATGAATTAACACCCGCAGTAGTAAAAATGTAGTAAAGGTTTTCAAAAGAGCTCCACATCTAAATTAAAGTCTTAAAGGAGACACGCCCATTTAAATAGTGTGTTTAAATTAGAGATAAAAGCAGCACTTTTTATTTCTAAATTATGACCATTTTTGATGTATAAATCCTACATTATAAGTGCCTGAGGAAACATTATAAAACAAACAATGCAGTTCATGACGCCTTTAAGAGAGCTTTCTATGTAAAACCATCACAATAATTCATGCACACAGTACAGATTAATTTAAGTAAATATTCACTGATAATCTTTCCATTGGTCCCCACGTGTCATGTGACTGACTGCAATGTAATATTTGGCGAAAATGCACTGGAAATATGATCAAAGCTAACAGGGAACGTTCTGGCAAGGTTCTCTCAAAGTTATGAACAAATTGTTGTCAAAACGTTAGCACAAAAACACTATTTATGGAACGTTTTTTCTGGAATGTTCTAATTGGATGTTCATCTAACACTTTTTAAATGTTACTAACATTCAAAGAAAATTCAAAAGTAACATCCTATAATGTTTGAAGAATGATACAATGTAATGTTCCCTTAATGTTCACATGACCAAGAAAAATCATTTTGAATGTTCATGGAATGTTAGTGAAACATTCTTAGAATATATTTTAGAATATGTCCAAAAAACTTTTTAAAAAAGAACATATTAGAACATTTTTGTTAGCTGGGATGTGAGATAGAATAACAGAATTTTTGTAACTTGAACCAGAAGAATATTCAGAGATCAGTTCTCTCAGGAGGATGAAGGACTAAAGAGGGTCTTTAACAAAACTGCACATTACTGACGCCAGACGAGGGAGTTTCTATCTCTGCATGTTCTGATCGTTCTGCTGTTCTCCGGTGTTCAGTGGAGCAACATCTCCACATCTGCTGAAATATACTTCACTGAAGAGCCTTCCTGCATCAGATTTACAGCAGTGAGATCTTTATAACATAAAATGCATATAAATATCAATATCTGCCAATAATAGTATGTCTTAGTAAGATGACATTTAAATGCTTAGATTATGATCAAAGCTCTGTAGTTTTAAAACACATAATGCAATACAATGATGAACAGATAACCCTTCCTCAGAAGCCTGATGATCATGACTTTTCTAATAAACGATGGATAATCAAGTTGCTTCAGTCCAGTTGAAATATTACTAACAATATCAAAGTTATTCTAATGTTTACATGATAAAAATCAGTGCAGATTTCAGATCAGAAAGACACGAGCTGTACAATTATACTAAAAGACTTTTACTGGATAAAACAGTCTAAACTATCGATCAGAGACAGAAGGACTTTTATTTTTATATTTTCAGATTTTCAGTTAGTTTTAGTAATTTTGTTGTCCAAATGCGCTTTCGTATTTTTTAAAAAATTTCTCTTTAGTTTTATTTTATTTTATTTATCTAATATTTATGTTTTATTTCAGATTTATTCTGATAATTTAAACACACTTTTCTTATGATTTTGTCATTTGTTATTTTTTCATATTTTTATTTAGCTTTATTTTATTTCTTATTTCAATTAGTTGCCACCCTAATATCACATTTTCTAAGTTCAATTATTTTTTTATTTTATATGTCAGCTTTATTTTGATCATTTTACCACACTTTTTTTAATGATTTTTATATTTAAGTTTTCTAAAGACGGCGTCATTATCGTTTAGTTTCAGTATAAGAGTCAGTATTATTTTTTATTATAGTATTTATTAAGATTTTGAATTAGCATTTATTTTTTATAGTTTCAGTTTTTTAGTTAGTTTTAGTAATTTTGTTGTGCAAATTTGCCATTTTTTATTAGTTTTTTTATATTTTTAAAAAATATTTCTATTTAGCTTTATCTTATTTTTTATTTCAGTTTGAACTTAATTTTTTTATTTCAAATAGTCGCCACCCTAATCCTTAGTTTTTTGAAGTTTAAGTATAAAGACTTTTAAGAGTTTCAAACTCTCAATCAGAGACAGAAGGACTGGAGGAGACTGCGACAGGTTTATCAGATCATCTTCATCATTTAGAGGCCTTAGAGATTTACATATAAAATATGATACAGAAGCTTTATAGGGTTAAGAAATATTCCCAAGAAATATTAATGCAGATCACAAGCTTTACATGCCTTCAGGTCATCTGACCAGTCTAATATCAGCACTCAATATCTCCATCTATAATAAAAGTCCCACACCTGATGACAGGTCACGTTTTATCTGTGATCTCCACTTGAAAAGGTCTCCGTCTCGTTCTTGCTCTAGAAGAACCAACAAAAAGACAAATGGCTAAAACGATGCGGTGACAACACTGGGCGTGATTCTTCTTTTTCTGTGCGTGTGTGGTGGCGTTTGGTTAATAATGCCCTGACCGTTTCATTATAGTAATCAGAGAGCGATCGGCTGGCGCTGGCAGAATGAGTGAGAGCCCACACACTCGCCTCATTAACTCACACACACACACACACACACACAACAAATTGGAATTGCCTTTTGCGGTCGGTGGCCCCGACAAAACACACACCCCCCCCTCCCTCTCTCTCTCTCTCTCTCTCGTGAAGAGCCGTATCTCTTGTGCCATCGTGTCTCGGGCGCTCACATTACTCCTACATCTGCGACGGGGCGGCAGAGAGAGAAAACACAAAGAGAGACGGGTCATTCCATGCTTATGTTGTAATTTGAGCTCAGCGTGAAATCAAAATTGACTCCATTTGCATTTGCACATTTGGCCGAAACATCGCATTCACGGTTTATGTTTCATCATATCGTTCATCCACCGGGAATATTTACTTCAGTGTTTTAGAGAGACACAAACCAACACCATAAAACAAAACTGAATTTTCTGTACCTGTTGATACTTACTGTCACTTTTCCCTCCAAAATGATGTCACTTCCTGGAGGGTGATGTCATTAACCCTGTAAAGCCAGACATATGAATAATCAGAAAAAATCTTTTTTTTTTTTTTTTAATTGAACAGTTTACTGAACATTTAGAAAAAATATAAAAGATCTAAAAGAAAAAATAAGTTTGCATATGTGTTTTTTGTTGATATTTGATCCATCAGGCTTTTATGGCTCATATAGTCTGATATAGTGAGAATATGGAGGAAAAAACATGAACATGTGACTCACCTTCATCATCCGCAGACGTGAGTTTGGACTCATTATCATATTCTGATTCCTCAAGCGCTTTACAAACACCATCTCAATCGCTTCATTAGTACAAACGTCTTCTTAACCGCTCACTGGAGGAACTGCAGACTGTTTTTGGCCTGTGGGAAAATAAAAACACACACGGTTCGTATTAGAAAGAGCAACGACACACTTTAAATCCAAGTCTGTCTAGGCAAATGTCAAAATCTCCATCCTGAGCAGATGAAGCGCTCGAGCAGACGTCACTTTGATGAAGCGCGCTGCATTTACACATGATTGACAGCTGTCACTTACGCTATCGGCCCAAAATAACGACATGGAGACGCCAACTTCAGCAAGAGGAACAGAACGTTTCAAAATGAGCAGTTTAGATTCAATAAATGCTGCTTCTAAAGTTTAATGAGTACAGTATTAAGTATTTAAGATCTTCTATCACAATATATCAAGGAAAATGTGATTCTTCAAGATATGAGCCTTATAAAGAACCCAGAAACCAATATAATCATAATTTTAACACTTTTCTTGTGATTTTTAAGTTTATGTTTTCTAAAGACGGTGTCATTATAGTTTAGTTTGAGTTTAAGAGTCAGTTTTATTTATTATTATAGTATTTATTAATTTTTTGAATTAGCATTTATATAATTTTGTCATCTAAATGTGCTTTTGTCATTTTTTATTCAGTTTTTATTTTTTTAAAAATATTTATTTTTAATTTTATTTCATTTTTTATTTTAATTATTTTATCTAATATTTGTTTTATTTTATTTCAGATTTATTTTGATCATTTTAACACACTTTTCTAATACTTTTTATTTTTATTTAGCTTTATTTTATTTTTATTTCGGTTTAAACTTTTTTATTTCAATTAGTTGCCACCCTAATACTACATTTTCTAAGTTCAATTATTTATTTATTTTTTTTATTTCAGCTTTATTTTGATCATTTTAATACACTTTTCTTATGATTTTGGCATCATTATGGTTTAATTTGAGTTAAAGAGTCAGTATTATTTATTATTATAGTATTTATTAATATTTTGAAATAGCATTTATTTTTATATTTTCAGTTTTTTAGTAATTTTGTTGTCTAAATGTGCTTTTGTCATTTTTTATAAATTTTTGATTTTTTTTTTTAAAAGATTTCTATTTAGCTTCATTTTATTTTTATTTCAGTTTGAACTTAGTTTTTTTTATGTCAAATAGTTGCCACCCTAATCCTAAGTTTTTTGAAGTTCAGGTTTTTTTTATATAAAATTCATATTTTGTTTGATTTCAGCTTTATTTTGGTCACTAAAAATCTTTTATTTTGATTACAACGGATCTCCAAAGGATCTCTGCAGAAGCTTTTATCGTTCAGCTCGTAAAGCTCAGGACCTTTAAGCTCAGTGACATATAATACGACTCCGCAGCAGCAGAAACAGCCACGGCTTTAATATCCAGCACACCTTCCCCTTCAGTGACACTAATGTTAGTCCGATCGGCCGAGCGTGAGGGCCTGAACACACACACACACACACACACACACACACGCTGCTTCCTTCCTCTCTCTCCCTCACCGACCGCTGTGACTTATAGCAGGAGACTTCAATAAGCCAGCGGCTAATGCAATTAGAAACAAAGAACACTATTTATTATAGCGGCGGCGCCGGAGCCGCGGGCCGGAGGATGCTGCATGTGTGTGGAGATCAGGAGAACTGGACACATTTCATTACGAGAACATATTCAGAGAGAAACTGAGACTCTTGTTGGGCTCTTGAGTCGAGGAATATTTCAGGAGATTAAAAACATCAAAAGAAAACCTGATGATCAGAACAACCAGTGACGTCATGCACTCGTTTCATTTATTAATTCATTCAGTTGATTTCCAGGTCACACGCATACTGACACAATGTGCATCTTGAAAGGGTGGTTGATTATGATTTGACTTTTTTAACTTTAGTTAGTGTGTAATGTTGCTGTTTGATCATCAACAACATCTGCAAAGTTACAATGCAAAGGGAGATATTTTCTTTTACAGAAATCGCTTTTTAAACGGCTAGTAGGGACTACAACGAGCTTCTTCCTGGGTTAGTGACATCACAAACTCCAAAATTTACATAAACCCCGCCCCCGAGAACACTCAACAAAGGTGGTGAGGCCATGTTGGGCTGCTTTAGAGAAGAGGAAGAGTTGTTGTAGTAGAGTGTTGTTGACATGCTGTCATTTTACGGCGGACTGCTTCACAAACGAGGGTCAATTCAACACAAAAGATTAACATGACGGCACATGCTAGTGGATGAGTTGAATCAACTCCACAGCAACTACATAAATTTATCCACTAACCATTCAGAAACGTCTAAAAGTTGTAACTTCTTCCTGAGTCTCTCCATCAGTGTCGACTCCGGTTTGAACAATGTAAGGCTGAACACCGTTACTGACAATCCTCATTTTGGCTGCGTGAGATTCTCCAGCTTTGTTGTTGTTGAGCTGTTAAAGCTCCGCCCTCTTCTGGAAAGGGGGCGGGAGCAGCAGCTCATTTGTATTTAAAGGGACACACACAAAAACGGCGTGTTTTTGCTCACACCCAAATAGAGGCAAATTTGACAAGCTATAATAAATGATGATAATCGATGAACACTTCTGATGCTAAAGAATCATTGAATCAGAGGTTTGAATTGATTCATTGATATGGATTCACTGAACTCTCGTTTCATTTTTCTTTTCTTAAAATCAGATGTTATTAAAACAAACATCTGCTTCTGTTAAATTTAAACTAAAACTATTAAAAATAATGTTTGGTAATCAGAATAAAGCTGAAATAAAATCAAAGAAATATTAGATAAAAACTTGAACTTGAAAAAACAAACTGAAACAAAGTAAGTTTAAGTTGAAAGTAAAACTGAAATAAAAATAAAGCTAAATAGAAATATTAAAAAATAAAAATGACAAAAGTACATTTGGATAACTAAATTACTAAAAAAACTCAAACTAAAATGAAAACTGAAAATATAAAAAAATATTTTAAAAATATTATATATTATATATTAAACATTAATAAACACTATAATAAGATATAAATAATACTAATATAACTGATCTAGTCTAGGAAAGTTAAATATAATATTATTATATATAATATATATATAATATTTTTTACATGACTATCTTAAATTGATTGTGAATATATAGTGATTTTTGGATTAACTGAGATAAATCAGAGAAAAAAGCTTTTGCTTATATTTGATCATACAGTGTTTGGTTTCTAGGAGCAACAGGTCACTTTAATGAATTCATTTCAAACTTATCTTTTGTAATAAAGGATATTTTTACCGCAGGGACATCGTTCAGCGTCTGATGCTGGAAGGTGACCCTGTGTCTGTGTGTGTGTGTGTGTGTGAGTGTGTGTGTGTGAGACGCTAACAGAGCAAAGACTCCGACAGCAGCCACCTGGAGAGAGAGAGAGAGAGAGAGAGCGAGAGAGAGAGAGAGAGAGAGAGAGAGAGAGAGAGAGAGAGAGAGAGAGAGAGAGAGAGAGTTTAGTTTAGTTTTAAATAAATCAAATTACTACAAACTGACTAACCCTAACCAAACCCCTAAAGGAAAACACACACACACACACACACACACACACACTATAACGTGTCTCTCATTACTCATGCAATTAAAGAGCTCAACGGCCACATAAATAACCATCCGGCTTCATTCCCGGAGGATCTCCAGACAGACGGAGGAGGAACTCTTACACACAGGTAAAAGGTCTCAGACGTCAGCACAAATCCACGTTCAGCTGATTCCAGATTTCTACAGACAATGAGAGAAGTTAATGTTAGGACTGTTGAGCAAGTTCAGATTCAGCTCTCTGTGAATGAAGAAATGCTTTCAGACTTTGACACACTTTCAGATTTTACAATCTGCAATGAATGAAACATGAAGACTGCATCTGAAATCACACTGTAGAGCTGAACAAGAGGGAAAGAGAACAAAGTCAGAACTCATAGTACTGATGAAACTGTAGGTGAACTGATGCTGGTGGTAGGTCACATGACAGATGTAGTACTCGTGATTACAGGTACTAGACACATTCATACTATATAAAACATACTTTTTTAATGCTCACATTATCCAAAAAGAAGTATCTACTCAGAGAGTACGTGATTTAAGATACAGCCAAAAGGTTCTGGGGTGATTCTGCAGACGTCCAGCTCCGCCCACTGCCCCGCCCACTCCAGCACAGGTGTCAATCATCACAGTTAATGCAGCTGTTCTCAACCTTTCTGACTTTATCCACAACAATATCTACATCATCCACAACGACACTAGAAGGCCTGACAACTCCCAATGAATTCTTCCAGAATTTCTCCATTTATGATTTGCTGGATAAATTAAACACTTTTAATCACAATTCCTGCCCAAAAGAAATGTTTTTAAAGCTTGGAATAACTAGAAAAAGTAACATTCTTTATAAAAATGGTCAAGGAGTTAAGAATAAGAATTAATATAAGGAATATTTTTGGCTCACTTGCTTGTTTTGTCTTATTTTAAATCATTTTAAAGGTTCTGTGTTGATTCTGCTGCTTTCCAGGTTCCGCCCACTGCCCCGCCCACTCCAGCACAGGTGTCAATCATCACAGTTAATGCATCAGTGTAGCTGTTCTCAACCTTTCTGACTTTAAGGCCTGACACCCCCAATGAATTTGCTTAATTTTTCCAGTTGTTTGTAAGATTTAAGATATTTTAAAATACTTTTCACTCACAATTCCTGCCCAAAAATATTTTAATTATGATATAAAATGTGAAATTATGACACACTACGCCATAATTATTCAATAAAAAGTCCTAATTGTGAGATTAAAAAGTTGAAATTATAAAGTTGAAATTATGAGATAGTTAAAATTATGAGATACTACGTAATTATTAAATAAAAAGTAATAATTATGAGAAAAAGTTGAAATTATAAAATGTTGAAATTATGAGATAGTTAAAATTATGACATGCTATGTAATTAGTACATTAAAAGTAATAATTATGAGATTAAAAAGTTGAAATTATGAGATATACGTCATTATTAAATAAAAGTAATAATTATGAGATTAAAAATGTGAAGTTATAAAGTTGAAATTATGAGATACTACATCATTAAATAAAAAGTCCTGATTATGAGATTAAAAAGTTGAAATGATGAAAATTTGAAATTATGACATAATAGTCAAAATTATGACATACTACATCATTATTAAATAAAAAGTCATAGGCTAATATGGTATAAAAAATACGGAATAACTTGAAAAATATAAAAATGACCAAGGAGTTTTAATATTTCACTAATTACTTTTTCAGGTCTAGAAATCACACTTTTATAATCAGGGTACCTCATTTATCCAGGTTTCCCCAAAAACGTGAGAATCCTGGACAGAAAAAAAAAAAAAAAAATGACAAAAGAAAAATCATTTAAATCAAATAAGAAATATCTGTATTTTCAGCTCATTTAAATGCTTTTGTCTTATTTTAGACCAAAATAAAGTTCTGGAATGTTTTGGAGAAACTGTATTAAAATTCTGAACAAAATCTGACAGCTAATGAAAGTTTTACCAAAACACGTTTGTGTTGTTCTGTCAAACAGAATGTAAAGAAGAGAATATATTGAGCTTCAGATTCAACCTAATGTTTCCTGACGGTTCATTTATAAATGCACAGATGTACAGTAAACGCTGTATAGTCACTCTCTCACACACACACACACCAAAATCAGTGTTCGAGCAGCGCTTCATCTTCTTTCATTATCGGACCCTTGCGAGGCTCTTCCTGACAGTCCAATTCCTCACCGCTGCCACACCGTCATCCCTAATTCATTTTTCTCTTCCGCAATTTATTTCCGCCCCTGACCCCGCGCATAAAGAGAGACAGTATTGTCTGATCTCAGTACAGACAGACTCCGAGATCGTCAGTAGATACATCTTCATCTTCACGTGCCTCCAGATCAGCCTGTCAGAGTGCTTTCTGTAACAAATACAATTAGTGTCTCTCACTGCTGCTTCTGAACGTCTCGCGCTCCACCGAACTCTACAGAACTCTACAGAAGCCGTTATTAAACTCTATAGCACTGAATACTGCAAAACATCATGTTCTTTCTCAGTACCTTTCTCTTGTTTTCCAGCACAAATATCTAAACATTCGTAAATCAAGATACACTTACTGGAGAAGCAAAATGACTGAAAATAAGAAGAATTAAGAGAAATTGAAGTGAGTTTGTGCTTAAAACAAGAACAAATATCTGTCAATGAGGTCAGAGAAATAAACTTAAAGGATTAGTTCACTTTAGAATTAAAATGTCCTGATAATTTACTCACCTTCCATGTCATCCAAAATGTTCATGTCTTTCTTTCTTCAGTCGAAAAGAAATTGAGGAAAACATTCAGGATTTTTCTCCATATAGTGGACTTCACTGGGGTTCAACGGGTTGAAGGTCCAAATGTCAGTTTCAGTGCAGCTTCAAAGAGCTCTTCACGATCCCAGACGAGGAATAAGAGTCTTATAGAGAAACCATCGGCCGTTTTCTAAAAAAAATAAATAAAAAATTATATACGTTTTAACCACAAACTAATTCTTATATACTTGCACTAGCATATTGTATATGACAATTTAGTTCAAACTTTGACCTGTGGAGGGCAGTAATACACTTAGCAGCATCTACACTGCCGGAATTCTACAAGAAGAAGAGGAGGAAGAGAGCAGTGCAAGATGATTATTGTGGTTAAAAGGTATATAATTTTTTATTTTTTTTAGAAAATGGCCGATGGTTTCTCTAGATAAGACTCTTATTCCTCGTCTGGGATCATGTAGAGCTCTTTGAAGCTGCACTGAAAAAAAATTTTTTTTAAAAATTGAAATTATAAAAATTTGAAATTATGTGAGTCAAAATTATGACACTACATCATTATTAAATAAAAAAAGTACTAATTATGAGATTAAAATGTTGAAATTATAAATTGAAATGAGCTAGTCGAAATTATGACATACTATGTCATAGTTATTAAATAAAAATTCATAATTATGAGATTAAAAAGTGGAAATTATAAAAATTGAAATTATGAGATAGTCAGAATTATGAGTTGAAATTATGAGATTGAAAATTATGAGTTGAAATTGACACTACATCATTATTAAATAAAAAATCATAATTGAGATTAAAAAACTGAAATTATAAAGTTGAAATTCACATACTAAGACAATTTTTTTTTTTTGTTGTCATAATTATGATATAAAAATGTGAAATGACATACAAAGTCATCATACTAAGTCATATTTATTTTTATTTTTATGTCAATTATCTTATAAAAAGTTAAAATTATGAGATAAATTATCGAAATTATGACTTTCTAAGTCCTAAATATGGCTTTTTATGTTACAATTTCCAACTTTTATGTTATAACTATGACTTCTATGTCAAAATTTTGGATTTTTAATTTCATGATTATGACTTTAAAGACTAAGACTTTTTTATCTCATAATTATGATTTAGTATGTCATCATTTCGACTTTGTATGTTATAATTATCATTTACAGAGGCATGATTCTTATGCAGCGAAAATGTGCTTCATACAAATGTGTCAACAGACATTTTTCAATCAAATGTATCTTGATTTAAGAATGTTTAGATATTTGCACTGGAAAACAAGACAAAAATACTGAGGAAGAACATCACTTTTATAGTGTGAGAGGTCCTTCAGACTCTTAATGCAGTGTAGAGCTGGTTAGCTCCGCCCACCCGACACCTCATTGGATGAAAGTCACACTCCTCATGTATATTAAACAGCATTTACTCACACTCATGTTCTTCCAAACCTGTTGGACTTTCTTTTGTGGAACATGAAGATTATTTAAAGAATTTATTTGGTTCCCAGCATTCTCAAAAATATCTTCTGCAGAAGAAAGAAACTCATACAGGTTTTGAATGATATGTGGGCGTGGAAATGATAAATTTGGATGAAACAGCCCGTATGAACTGTGTTTGGTTGCTTTACATTCAGTCCGTCAGTCGTTTCTAGCCTGCTCTGGTCAAACGCCTGGTTTTGTAAGACGCAATAACATCTAATCAGATCAAAACAAAGAAATTTCATGAATCGACACTGAATTACATCTCATGTTTTCCATCTTGAGATGAGTGTAACTTCAGAAAGGAATCACACACACACACACACTGAGTAAAATGTGTCAGAGGGGATGATTTCGAGCTTCTGGCACGTTTTACATTTGAAGGGGGAGAAGAAAATCTATATTTAACGTTTATTTAATGTTTGCGGCAGACAAACAAGCTGAAATGTGCAGCCGTGCAGCATGAAAACACGCCACCCATGAGGACGATTTGAAAAAACACTCACAAATCACAATTATGAGCAGAATACAGATGTTTACTGACTTCAAGCAGCAGAATATCGTTCACTGAGACTCTGAATACATTTACAACATGATGAAAATTACTCCTGTTGAATCTCATCATGCTCTCAGCCTCTCTGTGCCCCATTTAAGAGATTTTTATTTGTTATTATTTCATTTCCAGACAGGCAAGAGTGGACGCAGGATACAATACGAGACAAATCAGAGAATATTAGACTGTGTGATCGTCCGTCGGTGCCTCTTAAAACTGATGTGTGTGTGTGTGTGTGTGTGTGTGTCCAGAGCAGCGTTATTTTACTATCATTGGTATATTAAAAATAGTATACTACTATATGCTTTTATATACTATTATTAATATTTTGAATTATATTTTATTTTTATATTTTCTGTTTTCACTTTAATTGTGTTTTTGTTAATCTTTTGAATTTTCATTTTAATTTTAGTTAGTTTCAGTGATTTTGTTGCATTTTTGTTTATATTTTTAATAAAACTTTATTTTAATATTTCTGTTATTTTAATTTTATAGGTGAAGTTTTAGTCATTGTGTTGCATGTTTTTGTTAGTATTTTGAATTACATTTTATTTTTATATTTTCAGTTTATATTTTAATTTTTGATAGTTTTAGTCACTTTGTTGCATGTTTTTGTTAATATTATGAATTACATTTTATTTGAATATTTTCTGTTTTTATTTTATTTATTTATTTATTAATTTTAATTAAAGTTTTTGTCATTTTGTTGTGTTTCTCATTTTACATCAGTATTTGTTTAAGTATTATGTTCATATCGTTTTTAAGTTTTAATTTTATTAGTTTTAGTTAGTACTTCACCTTTAAACATAAAATGAGAAAGCTGCAATATAAAAATCAAGTTTAAGCTTTATTTTATACTGAAATCTTCCTCCTTCCATAATTTGCATGCGTGCATTGGTCATGTGACACTCAAGAACCAATGACCTGCTCACTCTCTGCTTTCAATGTATGGAAAAGAGCAGCGTGAACATTCTGCTGAACGTCTCTGGAAAAGAAAGAAAGTCAAACAGGAACTTCTGAGGAACGACTGAGTAAATGATGACAGAATCTTCATTTCTGAGTGAACTAACCCTTTAATTTCCTTCAAGCATCTCTTTACACATTCAGAACTCACACACCTGACACCCTGATGCATTATGGGTGAAGATGCTACCAGACAACACCTCTCCAAAACTGCTTACTTATCGACATTCTTTTAATATCGGCCGAGAAATTCTGCAAACGCGTCACTTTCTGCCTTTATCGGGTGTTTGGAGCGCAGCGGGAGATAAGAGCGGATGGGTGACATTATTCTCACTGAGAGCGGGATCAATGCCGAGCGTTAAAGGTGAAAGATCACCGGGAGAGTAGCCACAGCTAGTTAACGTAATGGCGCTGTGGACGGGACGGCCGCACGGAAGCAGATTGAGCGAGACGGGTCGGCTGGGAGACGCATTTAGAGGGAAAACAGGACAGAAGCTACCAATTCAGAGAGGAGCCGTGCAGAAGGATACCGAGCTGAAAAATATCTCTCACACACACACAAATGCAGCGGCCCGCGTGCACCCATCACTTCAGTCTAAAGCAGCAGCGTGTGTCCGAACCATCTGCTGCGCTACGCAGGAAAACAACTCCATGCTAAATGAGAGAAGAGGGAGGAAACAGGAAGGTGAGGATGTGACGGGGTCCGTGTCTGAAAACAACTGTGAATTTCAACATTTCACCTCAAAATCAACAGACAGAAATGTGTATATATTGAAAATGGACAAACCCAGCAATTGGGATGTTTTAACCCAGCGAATGGGATGTTTTAACCCAGCGATTGGGTTGTTTTAACCCAGCGATTGGGATGTTTTAACCCAGCGAATAGGATGTTTTAACCCAGTGAATGGGATGTTTTAACCCAGCGAATAGGATGTTTTAACCCAGCAAATGGGATGTTTTAACTCAGCGAATGGGATGTTTTAACCCAGCGATTGGGTTGTTTTAACCCAGCGATTGGGATGTTTTAACCCAGCGAATAGGATGTTTTAACCCAGTGAATGGGATGTTTTAACCCAGCGAATGGGTTGCTTTTAACCCAGCGATTGGGATGTTTTAACCCAGCTAATGAGATGTTTTAACCCAGCGATTGGGAGGTTTTAACCCAGTGAATGGGTTGCTTTTAACCCAGCGATTGGGATGTTTTAACCCAGCGAATGAGATGTTTTAACCCAGTGAATGGGATGTTTTAACCCAGCGAATAGGATGTTTTAACCCAGTGAATGGGATGTTTTAACCCAGCGATTGGGATGTTTTAACCCAGCAATTCGGTCGTTTTAACCCAGCGAATGAGATGTTTTAACCCAGCGATTGGGATGTTTTAACCCAGCGAATAGGATGTTTTAACCCAGTGAATGGGTTGTTTTAACCCAGCGATTGGGATGTTTTAACCCAGCGAATGAGATGTTTTAACCCAGTGAATGGGATGTTTTAACCCAGCGAATAGGATGTTTTAACCCAGTGAATGGGATGTTTTAACCCAGCGATTGGGATGTTTTAACCCAGCAATTCGGTCGTTTTAACCCAGAGAATGAGATGTTTTAACCCAGCGATTGGGATGTTTTAACCCAGCGAATGAGATGTTTTAACCCAGCGAATAGGATGTTTTAACCCAGTGAATGAGATGTTTTAACCCAGCGATTGGGATGTTTTAACCCAGCGAATAGGATGTTTTAACCCAGTGAATGGGTTGTTTTAACCCAGCGATTGGGATGTTTTAACCCAGCGAATGAGATGTTTTAACCCAGTGAATGGGATGTTTTAACCCAGCGAATAGGATGTTTTAACCCAGTGAATGGGATGTTTTAACCCAGCGATTGGGATGTTTTAACCCAGCAATTCGGTCGTTTTAACCCAGCGAATGAGATGTTTTAACCCAGCGATTGGGATGTTTTAACCCAGTGAATGGGTTGTTTTTAACCCACCAAATGGGATGTTTTAACCCAGCACTTGGGTCGTTTTAACCCAGCGAATGAGATGTTTTAACCCAGCGATTGGGATGTTTTAACCCAGTGAATGGGATGTTTTAACCCAGCAATTCGGTCGTTTTAACCCAGCGAATGGGTTGCTTTTAACCCAGTGATTGGGATGTTTTAACCCAGGAATGGGATGTTTTAACTCAGCAATTGGGTCGTTTTAACCCAGTGGTTGGGTTGTTTTAACCAGGTGAATGGGTTAACCCAGCAAATGGGTTGTTTTAACCCAGCGAATGGGTCATGTTTAACCCAGTGATTGGGTTAAATGTTTGACCCAACCTGCTGCGTAGGGTAACTCAACTATTGTTTAAAAATGACTGTATTTCTTGCTTAAAATGAACCCAAAGTATGTTGGAAATTAACATTTATTAATATGTTTTATAAAGTAACATTTATTAATACGTTTAATGAATAATAATTAAACAATGAACATTTATTAAATTGCTTTTTAATAAATGTTCACCTTTTGATTATTATTGTTGCCTCTAGTAATTATGTGTCTGATTTTTAATTTCCAACCTATTTTGGGTTCATTTTAAGCCAACCATACAGTCATTTTTAAACAATAGTTGAGTTAAATAAAACTGACCAGCAGGTTGGGCAAACATTTAACCCAACCACTGGGTTTGTCCATTTTGAACCCAACTTGGATTGTTATATATATATATATATATATATAACATAAAGAAAATGAAACAAATTAACTATAATCCATTAAGAGTTTTTGCATTGTGACATTTCTTCAATGACAATTAAACACATTTTTATCTGACAAATCAATTACCATAATGCATCTTCTTTTTTTTATTCTCATTATTATAATTATTACTAATAGTAATTTGCATTGACATTACATTACATTTTATGCATTTGGCAGATGCTTTAACCCAAAACAATTTATGTTGCATTCAAGGTACACATTATAGAAGATCTGCTTTAGTCACAAACCACCTTAAGCATGACATTTACATTTAATGCATTTGCAAACACTTTCATCCAAAGCGACTTGCGTTCGAGGTATGCATTTTAGAGGGTTTGCTTCATATTTCTGTAATACAGTAAATTCCTGAACAAGATTTTTATGCATAACAGAAATGACAACTTGTGAAAATGTTTTCAACTGCCATAAAACTAATAGTAGTAACAAATTTATTCTTTAGGATGAACCCCTTGAGATGCATCATCTCGTTTAAAAAAAAAAAAAAAAAAAAAAAAATCTAATGTCACGATGCAAACCACCTTAGGCATGACATTTACATTTATGCACTTGCAAACACTTTCATCCAAAGCAACTTCAAGCTATGCATGTTATAATATAAACTGCACCTTTGGCGTTTCTCTACAGAAATACCTTAAAACATTTGTTTTCTTCGTACAAAACATCATTTCACATTTTTTAATTTTGGGGGTCAAATGTGTTGAAATTACTCTCCTAATGAGACTGAACACAGCACGCGGGCCGCAGCGGTCACTCAGGAACAATCGCTTCCATCACCGCGTTCAGGAAACAGCAACACAAACAGGGTTATAATTAAAGGTATAAAGAGAGAAGATGGCCGCCGCTACTAAAGGGCCCAATATCAATTAGCGCTAAAGTCAAGGGCCAATGTTTCTGCTCTAAACTCATTACAGGAGGCTTGATTTTAGCTTTAATTAAAATAGATTCGTGTTTAAAGCATTATGTGCTTCACACGCTTTACTCACAGCTTCACGAGACTCGATCCATATGCAATCTGTGCAGACGTGTTTCCATCTTACTGACAGCAGAGCAACATGTCACAGAAGTGTCATGGTTTCAATTAATTAGACGTGCTTTTTGATTACTAACGTTTAATTTAACAATTAAATCAGAGTCCAGAAGTATTTCGAATTTGGGGGGAAAAAAATAAAACCGAATTTGGGAAAAAATAAAATGGATTTCACAAGGCCCTAATTATGCTAATATGTCATTCATCATAAATCATTTCTAATGTGTGTGTGACATTTCAATAACGCTCTTGCGCTAATGGAAGCAGCGATGAGACGAGACGCAGAATTAGAAGATACAGCGAGAACGAGGTGAGCAGTGCTGAGATGAAGAGGGTGGAAATGGATTTCTTTATTTTGGTAAAAGGTAAGCGACATCACTTCCTCCCTGCCCTGAAGAACAGAGAGAGAGAGTGAATATAGATGGGCTCCAGTCGCGGCTCTCCTCCAGGCCAGCTATTAAAGACAAGAGCCAATCAGCATTTCATCAGGCTGTCCTCTTTATCTCTCTATCATCTTTTCTCGCTCTCTTCTCTGTCTTCCCTTCACTGACTGTCTGTCTCTCTATCTCACTCCAGCTGCATTCGTCTTCTGAATCTGCTGCAGTAAAAGCCCTGCGAGAGATTCAGTCGAGAACTGTAACCGGCTCACTCTATATATATATATACTGCTGCAACTAAAAGCTAAACAAGTTGCAAAATTACAAATATGTAATAAAAAATATTAAAATAATAAATAATTAATAAGAAATAATAATATTAATTATTAATTAATTAATTAATTAATGATAAAGATTCTAATATAGTTATGCAATATATAAATATATATTTCATATGATAAACAGTACATTTATAAAATATAGACATTAATAATTAAGAAATATACATAAATCATATATACATTTATAAGATGTAATATTATAGATTTATACAATATATAATTTTATATTTAATGGAAAATACAATAAATAAACAATAAAATATTTATATAAAAAGATATATAGCAGCATTATGAATATAAAAATAAATAAATATATTTAATAAATAAATATTAAACATCTGTTTCATCTACTGTCTCACACACACACACACACTCACACTCTCTCGCTCTCACACACACACAGTCACACACATACACATGCGCACACACACACTCTCACACGCACATTTACTCACACACACACGCACTCACACACACACTCACACACACTCTCGCTCTCTCACACAAACGCAGTCACACACATACACATACAAGCACACACACTCACACACGCACTCACACACACATTTACTCTCACACACACACACACTCATACACGCACTCACACACATGCAGTCACACACATACACACTCTCACTCTCTCACACACGCAGTCACACACATACACATACAAGCACACACACACACACTCACACACACACATTTACTCACACATTCACTCACACACACTCTCGCTCTCTCACACACATGCAGTTACACACATACACACACTCTCTCTCACACACACACACACATACAAGCACACACACACTCTCGCTCTCTCACACACATGCAGTCACGCACATACACACGCACTCTCTCTCACACACACACACTCTCGCTCTCTCAAACACATGCAGTCACACACATACAATCACACACACACTCACACAACACACACACTCACTTACACACACACACTCTCGCTCTCTCACACACATGCAGTCACGCACATACACTTGCACTCTCTCTCACACACACGCACACACACACTGTCACACACACACTCACTCGCACTCATACACCCACACACACACTCTCACTCGCACACACACACTCACACTCACAAACACACACTCTCACTCACACACACACACTCACAAACACACACTCTTACACACACACACACAGAGTCACACACACACACACAGTCACACACACTAACACTCACACACACATTTGAGTCGTGCCCTAAAGCGAGTCTGACAGTGGCGGCCCTTCTCACTCACACCTCGGCCTCCGGGGCCGGCCACATTATGAAACAATTACCCTGTTAATTGACACTTAATTAATCTAAAGTCAATTTAACCTTGACAGCGTAACCTTGAGATCCACGTCCAGAGCGGACATGACAGACAGAGAGAGAGAGAGAGAGAGAGAGAGAGAGAGAGCTGCCATCTTCTGTTATCACTCCTCAGCGCTTCACGTGTGGGTGTGTGTTTATCACAGTAAACCCAGTGTGTGCTGCTGCTGTTTTGCTGAGTTGATCATTTAGATAATTATCACCTGACTGTCACCTCACTGCAGTCGGCCCTCATCTGCATGTCTGTGTGTGTTTTTACTGAGGTAAGCATTACTAGAACTAATGCTCATACCGATCAAACCTCCAGCAGTAAAGATCACAGAGGCATGAGGGGGACGCTTTCATGCCACACGGGAAGAAAACACATAGCAACTCCATAGCAAGCATGCAGAAGACCCTAGCAACCCCATAGCAACCACTCAGAACACCCTAGCAACCCCTCAGAACACCCTAGCAACCACAAAAATTATTTAGAACACCCTAGCAATCCTATAGCAATCATTCAGAACAGCCTAGCAACCACTCAAAACACCCTAGCAACCATTCAGAACACCCTAGCAACGCCATAGCAACCAGTCAGATGTAACAGTTTTGTTGTGTGTTATTATCATGGTGTTTTGGTTTCCCTGTCTGCCTGCCTGTGTTCCCTAGTTAGTTGCCTTGTTAGTCAATTAGTTCCACACACCTGTTTCTGTTCATGTTGATCACCCTCCTCGTGTGTTTAAGCCCTGTGTTTATTTAGTTCCTTTGTCCGGTATCATCAGTGTTATACATGGTTGTGTTTATGGTTTCCTCCTACAATCTCCTGAGTTTTCTTTTATTTTAGTTTAACATGCTGTATACCAATAGCAACCACTCAGAACACCCTAGCAACTACTCAGAACACCCTAGCAACCACAAAGAGCATCTCAGTCAGTGATCTGTAATGGAGAAACTCATCAGTTTTCATCTCTTCATCATAATTTAGTCGCGCTGACAGAAACGACTTACTGCAGCGAGTTTAAAGACAAAACTCAACTCGACACGCTTTATCTTCATGAGAATGAACAAAACAAATAATGATGCTGAACAACACAATGACTTTCAAACTCAGATCAGACTCTCGTCACCTGATGACTGAACTCTGCTCTGAAATCTTTCCATTTTTCAATTTCGGCTTTTTTAAACACATATTTGCTTCATAACACGTTCTCTCTCTTTCTTACACTTAGCCAAAAACATCAGCCATGAGGAGGGGTGCGGGAGAGAATTGTGGGTAAATTTGTCTCCTGTTTGTTGCCATGACGAGACAAAGCTCTGCCTTCACGCCCAGCTGAGTCTGTGTGATTAAAGAGACGACAAGCAAAACCATCTGCCTGTCACACTCATCCGTCATCACACTCATTCTCCATCAGCAGCCCCTCCATCACTCATACTTTCCCTTTGACACACACACACACTCTCTCACACACACACACACACACTCTCTCACACACACACACACACACACTCACTCTCTCTCTCACACACACACTCACACACTCTCTCACACAGAAACTCACACACACACTCGCACACTAACGACACCATGGTCCCCTGTTAGATAGGTAGACAAGTACAAACACTTTCTCACACACACACACACACACACACACTCTCTCACACACACACTCACGCACACACACACACTCACTCACACACTCACACACACAAACTCACACACACTCTCTCTCTCACTCTCTCACACACACAAACAGACACACTCTCTCTCACACACACAAACACACACACACACTCTCTCACACACAAACACACACTTTCTGTGATGATGTCATTCTGAAGTGAAGTTGACAAATAGTGTAAAGTCAGTCGCTCAACTTTCACACTTCTGCTTTAGGTAACAAAAATATTTAGTCTTAATATATGCCATGTATAAATAAGTGATAGAAAGTATTACATTTCATAATTCAGATTTGGGTTTATTGTCCAAAATATAATTCTTTTGTTTTGTTGATGTTATATCTGAATGCATGATGTAATAACGGATGCCTGTACGAGTTTCCCAGGTGCAGCGTAAGTGAAACTATTTCTACGGCCATTTCTTTTTTCTTTCAGGTCAAATACTGTCAGCAAGAAAAACTCTATTGCCCCCTTGAGTTCTGAAGTGTGTTACCGCCACAGTTAAGTGCATGTTAAGATGAGACGGCACCTCGAGAACTGAGATCATCTGATCTGATCTCAGGCTTTACTCCATCGGGACGCTCCAGAGGAAAACCGTACGGCTGATACAGCATCAGCCAAAAGCACAAAAACATCATCCGAGACCTGAAACAGAAGAGAAGAAGAAGAGAGAGCTTATGCTCGTCTCGTTTCTCTCTAGTGGTCTAACACAGCTAGTTTTTCTCCTGGACTCCATTATCAGGCCTCTTTCTCTCCATATCATGTGAAAAACGCAGTCAGCACTGAAGCAGCGTGGCCCTGAGAGACGCAGGAGAGCCGGCGCTCATCCCTCATCCTGCAGTTCCTCCATCTCTCTTCATGCGGCCCATCTGGGCCTGAATATCGATTAAGCGAGAGATTGAATCTCTCAGTCGGCGGTCGGGCCCCTGAGGGGCCTCCAGTACAAAGAGTCATGACTTTAACACTATGACTGTCGTCCCTTTAGATCCACCACACTACACATGCTAGTTTACTTGGTTTAGTGCTCTAACCTTGACTACAGTTGAGTTAAGAAGTGGCCACATTTACCATTGCTTTGCGATTTCAGTGGATATACAATATATAAAAACAACCCGAATTTCGGATTTTTTTTACATTTGAATAAAATGAAAACTGATAGACTTTCAAATCACATGAGCCAATATTTTAGTCACAATAGAATATAGATAACATAACAAATGTTTAAACTGAGAAATTTTACACTTTTATCCACTAAATGAGCTCATTTCAAATTTAATGCCTGCTACAGGTCTCAAAAAAGTTGGATTGGGGGCAACAAATGGCTGAAAAAGCAAGAAATTTTGAAACGATTCAGCTGGGAGAACATCTAACAACTAATTTAGTGAATTGATATCAGGTCTGTAACATGATTAGCTATAAAAGGGATGTCTTAGAGAGGCAGAGTCTCTCAGAAGTAAAGATGGGCAGAGCTGTGAAAGAGTGCGTAAAAAGATTGTGGAATACTTTAAAAACAACGTTCCTCAATGTCAAATTGCAAATCTCATCATCTACAGTGCATAACATCATCAAAAGATTCAGAGAAACTGGAGAAATCTCTGTGCGTAAGGGATAAGACCGAAGACCTTTACTGGATGCTTGTGGTCTTCGGGCCCTCAGACGACACTGCATCACTCATCGGCATGATTGTGTCAATGACATTACTAAATGGGCCCAGGAATACTTCCAGAAACCACTGTCGGTAAACACAATCCACCGTGCCATCTGCAGATGCCAACTAAAGGTCTATCATGCAAAAAGGAAGCCATATGTGAACATGATCCAGAAGTGCTGTCGTGTCCTGTGGGCCAAGGCTCATTTAAAATGGACTGTTTCAAAGTGGAAAAGTGTTCTATGGTCAGACGAGTCCAAATTTGACATTCTTGTTGGAAATCACGGACGCCGTGTCCTCCGGACTAAAGAGGAGGGAGACCTTCCAGCATGTTATCAGCATTCAGTTCAAAAGCCAGCATCTCTGATGGTATGGGGTGCATAAGTGCATATGGTATGGGCAGCTTGCATGTTTTGGAAGGGACTATGAATGCTGAAAGGTATATAAAGGTTTTTGAGCAACATAAGCTCCCCTCCAGATGACGTCTATTTCAGGGAAGACCTTGTGTATTTCAGCAGGACAATGCAAAACCACATACTGCAACTATTACAACAGCATGGCTTCGTCGTAGAAGAGTCCGGGTGCTGAACTGGCCTGCCTGCAGTCCAGATCTTTCACCTATAGAGAAAAATACGTCGACCACAAACTCTTCAGCAGCTGGACACCTATATCAGGCAAGAATGGGACCAAATTCCAACACCAAAACTCCAGAAACTCATAACCTTGATGCCCAACTGTTTTGAAAAGAAGAGGAGATGCTACATCATGGTAAACATGCCCCCGTCCCAACTATTTTGAGACCTGTAGCAGGCATCAAATTTGAAATGAGCTCATTTTGTGCATAAAATTTTAAAATTTCTCAGTTTAAACATTTGTTATGTTATCTATGTTCTATTGTGAATAAAATATTGGGTCATGTGATTTGAAAGTCTTTTAGTTTTCATTTTATTCAAATTTAAAAAACGTCCCAACATTTCCAGAATTCGGGTTGTGTGTATATATATATATACACATGTGTAACGGTACATGTATTCATCACAGTACGGACGTCACAGTTTGGTTCATACAGTCAGATGATGAATGCAGTCAGTAACAGGTGATCCACACTCCAATCCAAAAGGGGGCGTGCGCATTAATGCAACACTGTTTGTTATTCGCCACAACAGAAGAGCAGAAAAAGAGCAGAAGAAGAAGATATCTACGCCAGTGTTGCCAAGTTCGCGGGAATTGGGCTACTTTTACACTGACGCTGCAGGTTGTTTTTCATGTCCGTGGGTTAAATCGACCTCAAATGACGTGATATTTAGCCCCTGTAATGCGAATTTTACCAGGGGATCCCCGCCAAAAATGCAGATTTTAGCCCCAGAACGCGATTTTTACCGTGGGACACCCCTTGAAATGCGATTGGGCTAGTTTTGGGCTAGTTTTGAGGGTGGGTTTTGGTGTGAAAACCTGGCAACCCTGATCTACACACCAGAGTTGCTAGTAGCCTACGCTGAGTTTTGATTCATTTTTGTGACACGCTCCACAAACTTCACGGAAAGGAAACCGGGACGGCAGAAAGCGGCATCCTGTTTGTTTTCTTTATTTCACAAGAGCACAATGTTTTTATTGTGAGTGTATGCAAGTTTTGAATGATGTGTTACTCTTATCTGTATGACCATAAATGACAGAGTATTTTAAGTTGTTTCCACTGTTACAATGAGACAAAATCATTTGGCGTTGTGCCGATTTGTGTTGTGGAAGTCTCACTACAGTCCAGTGATGAAATATGTGTGTCCTGGAAATAAGAAGCCTCAGGTGCCGCTTCACTCGCCGTCTCCTCGTGGAAAGGTAAAGTAAATATGAGCTCACTTTTAGTGTTCTCAATCTAATGGAAATGTACTGTAGATTTGACGTCACTAACCTGCTCAACTTCAGCGCATCCAGTGATCATTTCTTCAAGAGCAGCAGCAGTTCTTGATTACTTCTTGCTCTCGTTTGTAATTCTAAACACAGAGAAACACTTTAGTCTACTCGAGTTCAGCCTCCAACTTTACCTGCCAAACAGTAAAGAAATGATTTATAATACTAGATGGTGTGTGTGTGTGTGTGTGTGTGTGTGTGTGTGTGTGTGTGTGTGTGTGTGTGTGTGTGTCTACAGGTTTAGACGACTTCATCAGGAGGAAGGTCTCTGTAAAAAGCGCTTACTGCTTTGATTTATGGGAGGATATTTTTCAGCCTCCTCTTATTCTGATGACTGGACAGTGTAAAAGCAAAGGCTCTGAAGCGCAGAGATAGTCAAGGTAAGAACGGCCCAGAATCCTCACACATCAAGACCCTGAAGTGCCACGATGAGCTACAACTGACCAGAGAGACTCATATTAACACAAACACACAGATGAAGTCAGCAGCAACTTATTAAAGAGAAACTTCAAAATCAAATCATACAAGAACATGAACACAAACACTTGGAGCTGCACGAACTTGATTTCATCTACTCTAGTGTCCATCAGGGGTGTAAACTTTTCATAAAAAGGCAACAAACAATTTTTTTTTTTTTTTAAATACCTTTGAAACACAGATTTAGAGTCAATTTAATGAACATTCATGGAAACTCACCCCAGATACTATAGCTCTAAAATAAAAATCTCTATTTCAGTTGTCACAGATCACATTCACATTGTTCTTTTTTTATATAAAACTCATTTAATATGAATATACAATAATAATTATTATTATTAAATCTGGACAAAAGTTACATTTCACGATGAAATAAACAATCGAGCAGTTATTAAAACACTTATTTCATTAAAATTAAAAGTTAAAAATGTAATCAAAAAATATATTACTATAGTAATAATAGTATTGTACTGTAAAAAAAAAAACAGTATTTATAATATTTTATTTCACAAAACAGTAAAATTACAATACTAATATGAATGACTCTTAATTTCTTTGCTTTCAAACATTAAAACCACAGAGGTTTTATTTTAGTGGAAAACCCGATTTATAAATGTTTACAAATTTGGGAAGATTTTTAAATGCCACGCTTTTCTTCTTTTTTGACCCATTTTGGATTCAAAATGACAATTTTGCATCCCTGATCTGTGAAAATTTTTCTAAATGTAAAAGAATAGGAGAGTCCACAACACGACTATAACAATAATGGCACAGAGAAACAATATCGTTGGAATCACTTTCAGAACAATTTGTTTTTCCAGCTGATGAACGATAAAAACGTTGACAGCCAATCAGAATCTATCAGCTTTAAAGAGCTCGAGCATTTAAAGCGACAGACGACAAAACTGAGAATAAACACAATGATATTGTACGTTTGGTGTGGACGGGCCTTTATACACAGGACATCTGAAGGAAACGGCCTTTGTATTAAAGTTTGATATTGTCACAGTAACACAAAAACTCCAGTAAAGCAACTCACTCATTTGCAATTGTGCAAAGCATGTTTCTGACAGGAGAAAAAGATCTCAGCATATGAAATGCTCTGGAACTGAATCCAAATGAAATTCTGTGACCTTAAATACAGACAGATACAAGACGACTCACAACACTGACACATGAAAATCAGCTCAGCATGCTGGATCTGGAGTGTGCTGACAGGCTGTGAGGTGTGAGAGACTCGTGCACACACACACACACACACACACACACACACACACACACACACACACACACACACACACAGACGCTCATTGTAATTCGTGAATTCTATTAGTACGGCCCTGCAGTGAGCCTGTGCTTAGAGAATAAATAATGCTAATGACGATGATCGCTCACGCTGTCACACACACTCTCACTGGCGTCCCCAGGGGCCACGGGCCCCCAAACATGCACAGGTGTGTGTGTGTGTGTGTGTGTGTGTGTGTTTCGGAGTCTGACACTCTAATTGCTCCCAACCCTGAAGCTTCCTCTCCAGCCCTCCGTCCCTAAAGGCCATCAGAACCTCCGTCTGTGTGTGTGTGTGTGTGTGTGTGTGTGTGTTAAGAGCTTTTCAAGTGCTTGTCTTCCTCTCAGCCGACTGTACACTCGATTACTTTGTTTAATTATATACTGCTGTAATAGCTTAAATAATCCCGGAGCATCAGCATGTGTTTGTCACTCTCTCTCGCTGATCATCACCGTCTTTTCATTCACCGCTCTGATTCTCAACCGCTTGAGCTTCTGCTACACTCGACATGGAGCGGTGAAATAACATGATACTATAAATGATATACTGAACAAAAATAAAGAAACAATAGTTTTTTTGTTTGTTTGTTTTTTTTAAGTAAGAAAAATGTCTTTAAAAAAAAAAAAAAAACTTAAAGTTAGACAGGACACATGAACAAATTATGGGAAGTGTTTCTCTGCCATTTAAAGGATTAGTTCACTTTCTTTCTTCAGTTGAAAAGAAATTGAGGAAAACATTCAGGATTTTTCTCCATATAGTGGACTTCACTGGGGTTCAACGGGTTGAAGGTCCAAATGTCAGTTTCAGTGCAGCTTCAAAGAGCTCTACATGATCCCAGACGAGGAATAAGAGTCTTATCTATAGAAAACCATCGGTCATTTTCTAAAAAAAAAAAAAAAAATGATATACTTTTTAACCACAAATGCTCGTCATTACGTAATCATGTTGGAAAGGTCATGCGTGACGTAGGCAAAAGTACACTATAAAAAATGAATGTGATTTTAACAGTAAAATATTGTAAAAACGCTACGGAAAAAAATTGTAAATAGGTTAACAGTAAGTTCCAGTACTATATACAGGGAAAAACTGTAAAAGCTCTTACCAGACATTTTATGTAATTTTCACAGTAAAATGCTGTAAATTTTAAAATTTTTAGAAGTAAAAAAGAACAAATCAATGTTTAATTTACAGTCAAAAACTGTAAACTGATATTCCCACAATTCCCTGTGTGACACTCCACATTTGAAAGTATTTTGTTTAAAAAATCATGTTTCTTAATAGTTTTTGTTATCAGTTTTGTACATTAGGGTTTTACGTTACATCTTCTGTTGTTTAATGAATGTTTATTGCATTATGTAAGTGTTGTGTGTTACCATGATGGTGTTTTGCGTTTGCGTGAATGACTCTGTGCACCCTCTTTACATTAGTATATACTTCAGCTCATGGAAAAGTTTTTTGTGCAGAACTCTGATTCTTCATGTGGCTTTCTCTTTTACCACCTGCATTATTATGGTGGTTGTCAGTAAATGTTAAAGGTACAAAACAGATTTTAGTAGTAGTGTGCATTGTTGAATTTACTTGTTTACATTCAAATTTTCTTGTTTGTAAATTACAGTTTTATACTGTAAAATTGACGGTTTGTTCTGTAAACATGTTTACAGTTTTTCTGTATTTTTTACAAAATTATTCTGGCAACCACAGCTGCCAAAATTATTTTGTAAAAACTACAGAATATTTTTTACAGTGTACCGATCCAGTGTTTACAAAGCGAACATACAAAGACTAAGTCAAACGGCCTTTACAAAAAAGGGTAACCCATCTGGGATCATGTAGAGCTCTTTGAAGCTGCACTGAAACTGACATTTGGACCTTCAACCCGTTGAACCCCAGTGAAGTCCACTATATGGAGAAAAATCCTGGAATGTTTTCCTCAAAAACCTTCATTTCTTTTCCACTGAAGAAAGAAAGACATGAACATCTTGGATGACATGGGAGTGAGTAAATTATCAGGAATTTTTAATTCTGAAGTGAACTAATCCTTTAAAGTCTTCATGAAATCAAAATGGACGGCTCTTGTTTTGCGGTGTTTATTATAAATGAATTATCAATTGTTTTTAAATTCATGTTCCTCATAATCTTGGATCAGAATATCTTCTCTGATGACGAGGGCGGGGCAACCTGTCACTCACATGAGATCCACTAATAGCAAACCACAACCATCCAATCAATTCCCCCCAGACAAAATCAAGCCCCGCCCTACATTTGTTCTTGTTTGAGAAGCGTTTCACTCAGATATATGACAATAGCAAAGAAAAGACTTCACTGTCATGCTGATTTTAAACATTCAATGAAGAAAGAAATGTGCAAAAAATAAATAATTTCATTGTAAAAATGCAGATCCTGCATGTAAGAGTGTGTGTTTGTCTCATAATGTAGTAATATGCAGATTTTATCAGTATATAAGTCTCAAATGTGGTTCTTTTGATGGTTCTGCCCCAATGATCTAAAGGTACTTTTTCTGCACATATTTTCTGAAAGAGCCGATTGTCTATTTATTGTAAATCTATAAATGTTTATTTGAGTTCAAAATCAAAAGTGACAGTAAAGACATAATGTTACAAAAGATTCTAATAAATGCTGCTCTTTAGAAGTTTCTATTCATCAAAGAATCCTGAAAAATAAAATGTATCACAGTTTCCAGAAAAATGATGAACTTTTCAACATTGATAATAATCATAAATGTTTCTTGAGCAGCAAATCATCATATTAGAATGATTTCTGAAGGATCATGTGACACTGAAGACTGGAGTAATGATGCTGAAAATTCAGCTTTGATCACAGGAATAAATTATATTTTAATATATATTCACATAGAAAACAGCTGATTTAAATTATAATACTTTTTCACAATTTTTACTGTATTTTTGGTTAACTAAATGCAGCAGACTTCTTTCAAAACATAAAAAAAAAGCTTTACAAACCTTTTAAATGCTACTGTATATATGCATTTATAATTTAATATACATGTTATGCCATATACATAAATGAAGAAAATATAAATATAATTTATATATGTTTTTGTTTGTATGTGTGTGTTTATTTGATTCTTAAGCAATATTATATGCAAAACAACAGGCCTACTTTGAAACAGACAGAGAGAGAGAGAGAAAGAGAGGCGAGGTGAGAGAAGAGAGGGAAACTTCTCTTTGTCTCGGAGTCGCTGTCGTCCTTGACGAGTGTGACAGCGTGTCATCATCACATTGTTTTGAGTGTCAGTTTGGACTTCAGGTGAGTCACATGACTGACAGACGGACCAGACACCGAACAACAACAACCCTGAGCCTCCGTCATCTAATGAAACTCAATTTCATTACCTCACTACATAAAAACCACGGAAATATCGTTAACCTGCCCACGTTGCAAAGCCATCTATGAATAATGAAGATTAATAA